>NW_027522569.1:0-98749 GCF_052094955.1 Ictidomys tridecemlineatus
TTGGCAAATTTCATAATTCCACTCCTTCAAATAGATCCCAATCCAGTCTATTACCTTCCATCTCTACTGCCCCTGCCCTAGGCCAAGCTGTCACTAGGTCTTTCCTGAGCTACCACCAACTTTTCTACTTGCACCCACACTTGTGCCCCTAAGACCATTCTCATTACAGTGACTACAGAGGCTTTTTCAAGTATAAGTTATATTATTAGATATCTTTGCTTAAAAACTGTCGCGACCCCTCGCCGGCAAGGGAAACACGACACAGGATTCTTCTTTCAGCAGTTTACTCAGGACCTTTGAATCATGATGAGAAAATAGGAACAAGAGAGGAAAGAGCGCGAGGGGTCGGTCTGCCCTAGGTTAAGTACCCAGCCTCGCCAATGAACTAGCACCACGTAGAAAAGTCTAATAGGTACAGCGCAGCGGAAGCAGGCCAGAGCTCAGCCCCACAGCCTTACAAGGAGTTGTTTACTTCTAACAACTCTAACCGCTAAGTCATCAGAAGCAGGAGGCCAGCGCCATTTTCAGGGTGCAGTCGCCGGCTCCCAACAAAAAACTTTCCATTTGTTTACTGTAGCTTGAAATATAATTCCCGAATCAAGATGTACAGGTCCTTTTGATCTCTTTCCTATCTGCCTCTCAGATGTTATTTGTATGTTCATTTTTTTTTTCTCTTTGTGCCTCAAGCAAGCTTATTCTTGTCCCAGGGCTGTAGCGCTTAAAGTTCTTTCTACCTTGAGAAAATTTTCTTTCCCATGTTTTTTGCCCTACTGGTTCTTTTTAGATATTAGTGCCTCAGACCAGTCTGAACAAATTATCCCTTACCAGTTACTCCCTTTCATTTTTTTCTGTTTTAGTTTAGTTTTGTTAAATCTAGTATTTGCCAAATGTTTTTATAAGAGAATTAGCTTTCCTATAATATCTCTTAAAATCCAGTATAATGAGTGTTCTGCTGAAAATATTATAGTAAATCTGCGTCCATTAGCATTTGTGCCCCAGTCTGCATTGCTGCATGGGAGTCAAATTTTATTTTATTAATAAAGTACTAGCACTATTATTAGTCCATGAAAATGTTGGCCCAAGTGACTCTCAAATAAATTGATGACATATATATATATATGTCAAACAGGATACATATATAAATGTTGTAAAAAATACACTACATATATATAAAAATACACCTGCATATATATGTATGTGTATTTTTTGCAACATTTATGAGTATCTGAAGTTATCTTTGTTGTTTTCTTATTTCTTGTATGTCTTCATCTATTAGTAGGCATATTCAACAAAGCCAAGATACACTAATTATTAATAGCATTATCCATAGTGGCTAGAACAATGTTTAGCACACAGTTATAAGTGCTAATTCAGCACATTTGACTGATGGAAGAATGAAGAACTCACTCCTGATCCTTTACAGACTCTGGTCAGTGAAAACCAAAATGTAGCTGTAGTCATGGCTCTTGGAAAATGAAGGGAAAGAGACTGGCTGAAATCCATTTCCTGGATCTCTTCAGGTTAGGAGTTTCTGTATATCAAAACAATGATATGCATATCCTTTTATAAATGGAAATCATCAAGAAAACATTTTATTCACAGAACTCCCAGAGTGACATTGCTAGATCCCATGACTTGAGTCTGCATTACAAGTGAAAATAGTCTCCAATTAATTCATGTAGGTATTTCTTTAGTGAAATTCTCCTGAGTATAATTCATTAGAGTAAAAATGTGGAATCAATTCTATTCTAGAATTAACAATGACAGAAAGAAGCTTTGGTGGAAGGAAGTAGGATGTCTGCTCAACCAGAGGTGAAATAGGTCCGAGGGAACAGGGCTGGAGCCCATGACAACATCTCAGCAGTGAAAGAGGTAAAATGCCACTTCTTGTGCTTTTCTTGTGACTTGGCCTCTCTGGGAAAATACAACCACTGGGGAATGTATTTCTTGTGTCATCTTTATAGGACGAAATCTTCCCTCCACTAAATTCAATAGGAAAATCATGTCAACATGTTTTTTTGAGTTACAGTACAAGAAAGAACCACACACTGTCATTGATCTACCATAGACCTCATGGCAAAGGAAATCATTGCAAGGTTGAGCACATTGCAAGGGAAGACGTGAGGGGCATAGGTAAGATTCTGGGTATAAAAGCATCTAGAACAGATATGACCCTCAGTAACTCTCACCACTGTCTCTTCCTTCCCTTTTCCTTTCAATCCACACAATTTAATGAAGGATAGCAAAGATGGGCATTCAACATAAAGCATGCATTCTATTTTATAAGTAAAATAAAGATCGGTTCTTCTAGAATTGGCATGGGCAACATGGAGATATCCTTTGTAAGAGTTTTTAAATAAAGAGAATACATTTGAACAAGCTCAAAGTTAATACCTTTTTACTTTCTCACATATAAAAATAACTAATTCCTCGATAAAAACAACAATCATGATGACAATGTATAACCTGTCATTATCCAATCTCTTCCCAAATAACCTGAAGAACTATAAGATCACTGGTGTCTAGAACAATGGTTGGCACAAATTAGATACTACTCAAATATTTTTCGAAGGAATACAAGGAAGAAGAGCTTTTTAATTATCCTTGGCAGATTGTGACTGATGGACAGAAATTTGGGGTTATCATTCAAAGAGGGAAGAGCAAAAGAATACCTGAAATTCAATTACTACACCAAAAATATATTTGTGCATAATGATTTTGATTGCTATTATTATTTTTTAAATGCATTGCATTTTCTAAGCATATTCTACTTTTGGAGATACTTTCAAATACATTATATATAATCTTCATAGCCTCCTTGTTGAGATGAGAGCTATTTTATTGCTAGACAAAAATACAGTATAGAATGTTTAAATAACTTGCCTTCTTTCTCTACCAATTTATGGCTGACCAAAGATTAAAGCTAAAGCTGTAATTTTCCAAATCTTTCAAATGGACCGGTGAAAGATTTTATACACTCACCCACACACACACACACACACACATACACACACACACACACACACAAACACACACACACATTCAAAGTAAGGATAAATAGGCTTCAAAAATCAGAAATTTGGGGGGAAGATTATAAACCTAATTCTATAATATGTAAATAGTACCAATGAAGAACTATAACTTCTGGAATCTTTCTTTAGAATAGAAAACTAAGGTGAATAGTGATTTAAAGGATAATATTTTAATATTTTATCATTATAAAAGGAAAAATGGAGATGTTCTCATCTTTCCTGGATAAAGAATTAGAATTAAACACCTAGAATCTAAGACTATTCATGTTTATAATTTAAATTTTTTAAAAAATCACTTTATTGAGGCATGATTGACATATTAAAAGCTGTGCATATTTAATGAACACAACTTGAGTTTGAGGATAAGTCCACACCTGTGAAATAATTACCACAATCCATCCCATAAATTTATCCATCACCTGCAAAACTTCCTCTTACTCTTTTTTTATTATTAATTTTTGTGTAAGAAATACTGAGGAACAATATTGGTCAAATTATATTGCAATATTGTGTACATGAATATGTAATAATGAACCCCACCATAATGTATAGTTATAAGACACCAATAAAAATATGAAAGAAAAAGGAAAAGAAATTTTTGTGATAAGAACATTTCATATAAGATCTACCTTTTTAGGGTAGTTGCCAGAGTTAGCCAAAGGATAGAAAGTCTCAGTTATACTGAAAAATGAATAAGTTCTGGAGTTCTGCTGTATACTCTAGTGTTTATAATTAACATTAACATTAATGTACTGTATACTTTGAAATTTGCTAAGAGGGTAGATCTTTTGTTAAAGCTACAGATTTTTAAATCAGCAATTTTGGCCACAGCTACAGAGGAAGGGCAGTGTATTCCAGGGATATGCATAAGGCTAATATGGGAATTGACATAGCCTTGCCGCTCAGAGAACCCCTGAAGTTCCCTCACTCTGCTCTCATCATCATACCTGGCAGATTCACTGTTAATTACATCCCCTGCTCAGTTTCTCTATCTCATTGACCATGCCTGAGCCATTTAAGTTCAGGCTTACCATGGACTTGATAGTATATTAACCCAGAATTTGTTTCTGGTCTCCCTAGAGGTGTACCAGTGGACATCAAGATTGCACAGTATGATGACGTGAGGTGGGAAAAGCCATCCCATTTGCCTATTCTCCTGAAAAGAGGAATACTAAAGCTAGGATATCTAGCCATTCAATAAAGATTAATTTTCTACACTAGCTACTGGCTCTTTGGATTCTATAAAATTAATAAAGCTAGGCTTTCTCCTGCTCCCTGAACTACCATACTCCCTAATGTTTTACAAAATCTCTTTCACTTAGTATTTTTGCCAATTATATTCTCAAAACACATATCTGATAATGGCATTCCTCACTTCAGGGAAGGGACATAGTCATCACAAAGTGTAAAACAAAGCTCAGGTTTCTTGCTTTCAAGACCCTTTGCAATGTAGCTCTAACCCCTTCCACATACCCTAGTTTTAGCAATGCTGGAATGACTTGGTGCAAATACTAAGCTAGATTTGCTTTATTTCTTCTGTTATTAGTGCAGGCTTTGGCACAGAAGAGAGCCTGATGCATGGGTGTTAGTGAATGGGTGGATGAGATGCACCAGACAGTCACTCGACCTTCTTTCCGAGGCACCTTCTTTACATTCATCATGCTGTAGTCACTACCTGGAAAGCTCTTCCTATCATTCCCCATCTCTCTTTCACCTATTATATCCCTAACTATTCATATTATAGGTCAAATTACAACTCCCAGGGAGACTTTCTAAGATATGAGAATTCATCTCTCTCTCTCCCATTTTCTGAATCTACCTTGTGGACATTGCTTTCATGGTGCATCCTCACTCTGCCCTGGACTACAGCTTTAGATATGTACATTTATTTCTACCCCATAGAATATGAATACTGGAAGACAGAAGCAAAATTTCCCTGAACTGTGCATTATCCATAAAACCTCAAGGATTGAAGGGTCTAAGGGAATTTTAATAAGCTGGAATCCCCCACTTTATGCATTCACCTTTTGCATTCTCCAATTTCTGACTTCAATTCTTCCCTTTTTCTTCATTGACACCTTGTTTTCCTGTTTTTAATAGCACCCTCATACACAAGTGCTACATCTCTCTTCTGCCCCCCATCACATCTTCTGACTGATTTGTAAAAGCCTGAACTCAGGTCCTTTTCTTTCTAATGGGGTCACAACCCTTCTCCACTTTTCCCTGTTACAAAAGCAGTGATAGTGACTATTTTGAAGACATAGAAAAAGTGATAAATAGATACAAAGATGGATACAAAGATTCCCATTTTGCCTGGGAATGAGAACATAAAATAAAAATATAGAAGGCTGAATCTCTCCAAGGACTGCTCTCCATTTGGCTTCTGTCCCTTCTTGAGGGAGATGTTTTCTTTGAAGCAGTCCCTACAATCCTTTTCTCTCACCAAGTCTGCCGCAGAAGCCTCCCAAGTACCTCCAGGCCACAGAATTGAAAGCACAGTAGATTGGTAGTTGATCCCCAGTAAATGCCTAGAGCAAGGAGTGATATGAGGAAAAGGTAGGAGAGTCCTAACATCAGGGGGATGGTGAGGCAGGCAGGAGAGCAAGCGCAGGGAGAGGGGAGGCCTCAGATGCCCCTAACCCCTTGTGGTGAGGCTGAAGAGAAGGAATGACAAGATTGGCAAAGTTCACAAGGATTCATGTTTTCTCATCTGGCCAGGTACAATTTTCCTTTCTTCTCACTGTATGACTATTTCCCTGTTTCTTGCACTCTCTTCTGTCTAGTCTCCTCTCTCCCCAGTAGTATAATCCTCTTTGTCATCAATGCTGGCCACTATGAACTTTTATTTTCTGTGAGGACCAGAATTTCTCAACTTTTTGCTCATCTGAGTCATGTCTCTCTCTGGGGTAGTAAAGTGCTTCTGTTCCCATCAGGGGGTGGGCAGGGCTGTGGCTGCAGAGAACCTAGGGTCTGATTCTCCCTTCTAGCACATCACAAGGAAGACCGCTGCTAGGAGTGGTGGTTCCCAGTGATCTGTCCATGGTCCTGGCAGAGCAGGCATTAATGACCTGAGGTTGCCTGTCAGAAACTAGCTACAGGCTGAGGGGGCAGCTGCTGAGGCAGGAAAAGAGAAATCAGTCTCAGAGGAGAAACTAAGAGAAGGCACACACTGACAGTCTTAAAGCTGAGTCATATGCCTTTTTATGAATTTAAAACACAGCCAGAAGGCTTTTTGATGCCACTTTGAAGGACCATGATTCAGGGGTTTCACCCATCCCTTAATAACTTTCCCACAAATCAAGATAACCAAAGAAGGTTTTCTTCAGCTGGCAGACCTGTGAGGAGGCCAGAGAACTACTTTTAAAAAATCTAAATGTGGAAGAGTGTCCCTTCATTTTTCATTCTTTTAATTTTTGAATCAGCCAGTGTCTTCTTGTAACTAGTGTGTGCCTGACAGAACATAGCACTAAGGTCTGGGATGGGGCCATTTGGAATGAACTCTGCAAATTTATACAGATATGTCTGCAGGTATGAAAAGTGTGAAAATCTTAATTATTTTGCATCTTCAAATAAAAGCTTACTTTGCATGGATGGAAGAACTATATAATTCAGTCACTTCTTCTAGTGTCCATAAATCATGGGCTATTTGGAAGGGAAAGAAACACTTCTGCCCATTCTACAGTCAGAAAGTTCTCCTGGTTAAGCTGAGTTTTCAGGAGGAGGTCTTTCTCTGGCCTTTGGTCAGAGGTTTGAGCACTCATATTTTATTACCTGGGCCACAGGATAACTAAGGATTGAGTGGTAATTGCTTGAGAAGGTCCTCTGTAAATTATGTTCTCCTACTCTTTAGGCAAATCTGCCTTGAATTGGTACATGAAGAATTGGCAGGAATTAATAAGCAAAAATGGACAGCTGCATGTGTCCTGGAACTATCAAATTTAAATAAGCCAATGATACTGATTACAGAGCTGTAGGAGTCAGAAGTTGTTGTTCTCTTGAACTGGGAACGACTCCCTGCTACTTATCTTTTTACCCCCACCTCGCCCACCCTCCACAGGTCAGATGGCTCTCAGCGGCCTCCTCTGATGGTGTTTCTCAGGGCAGCCCCACCTTTTCTGAGCCTATTCTACCTGCACTGCCCTGATTATTTGGCCACATCTCATTGGCTTTCTAGAAATTTCATAAGGGGGAATTCTTTGTGCTTAACCAAGACCCATGGCTCTTCAGAGCAACATCTGTGACTCAGCCTTTGGGACTAATACTGTTACCATGCCCATTAGATAGACAAAGATCCTGGGATTTAGGGAGGTGACTTTCACAAGGTCACACCCATCCATCTGTACTGTCTCATGCCAGATCCCATCTCTTAATCATTGATGGTTAAAAACTTCTCTCTGTCACTAGGTTAATTGGTACTCTTTTTGCTAAAACAAGTTGAGCTCCTTTGTGTAATATAGTGGATGTTATATCCAGGCCAGGGACATTTACCATGGATCTAAACTCCTTTGATACACAATGATGGCAAGCTTTTATTAAGTCCTGCTGCCATTCCAAAATCTAGCCCTTCTAGGTTTTAACATTTTAGGATAGGCCAGGTTACAGTTCACTGAGCTTTGTATTGTTCTGGGATGTGCTTAAATGGAGACCTAGCCTTTAAAGTGCATGGTATTTTATTCTGATACATGAAGCTATAAGTTAAACATATGGAGAAATAATAGAGATTGAGATCTAATTTCCCTTTGGCCTTGACCCTTGGGACCTCAAAGGATTCTTGTCTGAGGGGACATATAATATGGCACAGAGTCTTCATCTCTCAGTCATTAGCACTAAATTCAATCCAGGATAACAAATGGCCTAAAGTAGTTGCTTCATAGATATATAATGCTTTGTAAGAAATAAATTTATGTTCTAGTGGATCCCAGGAATATATCTACAGAAACTTCTAATATCTGTGCCTTCTTGGGAGGATTTAGTTTTTAAAGTTGATAGTTGTATCAGAAGTGATTTCCTTCAATCTCTACTGGAAACACAGAAAAAAGCTTGAATTTCCTCTATAGTTGTAAGATATGTCCACTCTTCTTGTGATATCAAAGAAGAATTAAAAATAAGATCTCAGAATTTTGGATTTACTTGGCACAACATCATGCCAATGAAGAGAGGCACATATTTATCCTATAAACCCACCTGGATAGCTTGGAAATTGGCTCTGTGTCTATGTCTTCTAGAGTTGCTCAGGAAGAGAAACTGATGAGATGGTGTGAGAACCATCTGCAGTTAATGGACAATTTAGTTATGGAAGGGCTGTGTAGAGTGAGAGTTAAGAGTAGGGACTGTAGTTAGACTGCAGAGGTCACACACCAATTCCCAGCTGTGTGACCTTGAGTGAGGCATTTAGACTCTCTGCACCTCCATTCCTTAGCTCTAGCATGGGTCATGACTGTTATCTACCTCACAGGGTTGTAAGGATTCAATGTAGAGGACTTAGGATAGTGCCTAGCACATGTAAGCACTGGCTATCACATTAGAGCAGAATCTAAGGAGTTATACTTCACAATTAATGTAAAGCAACTCATGAAACTACTGTCATCAGGTGTTTATTTTATTTTATTTTTTATGAACTAGAAAGTCTTCTGTAGCTATTTGACAGTGTCTGGTGCCAGGAATCCAGCAAGTTGCCAGGGATACAAACATAAAAATGTCATAGTCTTTATCCTGGAGGGATTTATCATCTAGAAAAAGGCAGATATGCACAAGATGATTCTCAATTATTGTGTTAAGTGCATGAATAGAGATGTCAAGCAGTTATGTGCATGTAAAGAAAAGTCTGAGTAACTCTCCCTGGGAGAGCTGCTCTCAGAAAGAGACATTCAACTGGATCTTGAAGGAGGAGTTAAAAGAAGTCCACCAACTATCAGGAACTGGTGATGGATCTCTTCTGTGGAAGATGTTGTATCTATATTGTGTTATAACATTGCATAGACTTTATCACAAAATAGTAGCAGCATTTTCTAATCTACTATGACAAGACTAGTCTCTACTAAGTTTCCTACGAAAGAGTAGAAAGGAATTTGAGATGAAGAGAAAGGGTGGAGAGAGAGAAAAGAAAAAGGACATAACTTCCCCAAAGATAAATTTAGGCATATGAAGGTAAAAGGCTTTTCTGTGCAATATCCTATTCAAAGGCAAACATGTCCCAGAGGCTTATTTTAGGAAATTAATCAGACACATTGAAGCCAAGGAAGGAGGCCTGTCTTTCACTGTTACCAGTGGAAGAACTTTATTTAGGTAATCCCTCCAAGGAAACAGTGCTGTTTTAACTGATTTCTGGATGACATCCGGATTTGTCCCTCAATAGGTAATATACAGACATTTAAACTGCAGTTTGCCCAGTTCTGCTTCACTGGTCATTGGGGAAATTCGTCTAAAGCTACAAAAAGGACTAGAAATGTTTGTATCATATTAATAAACGGGAAACCGAGGAAGCTGCCAACTGGCAGCAGAGTGTGTTTTGGTGGTTTGATAAGGCTACTAAAGAGTTTATGATGTGACAGATGTTTCACTACACTATTGTGAAATGAATAGATTATGAGAAGTAATTAGATGTACATTGGAATCAATGCTGTTATCATCGAGGCCTTCGGGCAATGCAGTAGATGAGAGTCTTGACAACAGGTGGTCCAATGGCTCCAAGACAAGAAGACACACCGCGGGAGACTGAGTGACAGGTTTCACAGATCCAGGGGGTGAGAGATCTGAGCTGGAGCTTGCATTTGTAATCTTTACTCATGTATAAATAATAACAACTCCACCATTGACTTCATATGCTATGTCATAGCCTCTGTTATCCTGGCACACATATAGCGCTGGTTTCATCCACACAGTTATTCTTGGTCTCCCTGTTCTCAAATATGCATATGGATGTTTGATTGTAACTGACAGCTCTATCATTTTTGAGGGAAGGTTTTATAGCTAATCATCTGATGATTACATTTATTTTTAATGCTTGGCATCGAGCCGCCATTGTACAAAACTTCCTATAGGTTGCAGATCAGAGGCTGAAAAGTACTTTAACTGCCTTTCATCAGGAAGGCGATTCTTCTCTCTGGCTCAATGACTCACATTTAAAGGGGACACGTTTGCCTCTCTGCTATGTAAAATCCCTTTGCAGGAGACTTGGCAGGGTCACCCTCCATGCTTGAAGCAACCATATGGAGCCTGCTGCTTTCAAAAGAAGGTTTTGGTTTCTGCCAGTTTTCAGGGTCAGCTATTAGTACACTGGGGAACATCGAAGTTTCCAAGCAGAGAATGAAGAAGAAGGAAAGAAATGGATGATTAGGGGAATTAAGTAAATGACTCCCGGTGTACATCTGCTACCCCTGTAGGAAGAAGAAATATCAGGTTGAATCATTTAGCAGCCCCTATTTGCTTAAAACAGCAATGGTATTTTTGTGAAAAGGGGAAAGTTTATTTGGATGATATCAAAATAATACATAGCTCTAATGATTAAAGAAATCTTAGTAGAAAATATGTGGCTATGTACATACATATATGTGAGCTTGTAATATTCTTACCTACTCAATTAAGTAATTAATTCTTCTATATAAAAAACATTCACTGCCTCTTTACTATATCCTTGGTTGCTGCTGTGATATAAACTTAAGTTATCATATCTTGAATAACACAATTCGTCTTTATGTGCGGATGTGTCTACACATGTGCACCTGTGCATGGAACTCCCTGTGTGCCTTCCACGAGAAACCAGATATATCATTGGGCACATGCATTTGGGGTGTTTTCTTTGATGTCAATATACATCAAGTATCATCATTCCAAGTTACTTAATATAGAGATGTAATAAATAAAACCCTTTAGAGAGTAAGGATTTTTGTGGGTATTCTTAGTTAACTCAGACATTTTGGCATAACCAACAGCTGGAAAACATTCTAAGAAAATAAGATTTTCTTCCTGTTTAATGACTGTCTATGAAAAAAAATTATATACTCCTCATGCCATATGTTAAACTAAGAATGATAGAGATCTAAATGCATGAAACACAAAGCGTTTGCCTTTTGGGACTCTGCTGTATCAGCCATCTGTGTCTGGGGAGCACGAGGGTAAACCACAACCTCCTATGCTTCTGATAGAGCTCATGGCTGGCCATGACCATGGCTGGTCAAGACCTCCTGGGAGGGCAATAATGCTCTGTCTTTCATAGATACCAGGACTTTGTGAAATGGGCAGGAGGAGCAACCTGAAGAGGAAGGCTCTGAGCCATTTTTCTCAGCCCAGATGATTATGAACTTTCAGTAATATTAGCAACTGCTTATGGAATCCTCTCCCAAGAGCTTTACAGATGTTGTCATTTAATCCTGACAGCAGTTTTAGAAGGTAGACTCTATAGTCATCCTAATTTTATACATGAAAAACACTAAAGTTTGGGCAGGTTAAGAAAATTGTCTACAGTTGCGGAGGAAGAGGCAAAATGTGGATTTAAAAATCAATTATTTGATTCAGAAAATAAAATGCTTTGTTCCTATGTTTCAGATTATTGTCCTTTGAATCTTTTTCTTTTTCTATGAGACTTGAGGTCTTCAAATAAAAAGGAAGATTATTTGCAAAAAGATTCATGTAACCCTAGCTGAATAGAAAATTGATTGCATAAAATAAGGCTTTTATTATATATTTATATTAATATAAATATTGTGTATTTATATACATAAATATATCACATATTTGTATTTGTGAGAATTCTTGTTATATTTCCTTTCCTCCTAGTATTAATTGTATTTTGGGTGGATAAATTGTGCCAACATTTTCCACTGACAATTTGTCACAAAGGTCTCTTATCCTTAATATAGCAAGAGTTCTTAAAAACTTCTGGAGAGAAGACCAAAGACTGTATGTTACTGTTTGTAATCATAAAATGTGAAGGACAACCTAAACATCCACAAGTTGGAAGAGTGGTTGAATAAACTTTGAGGCATTGGCATAATAAAATATTAGGTAGCAGGCAGACAAGAATGATGAGCTATGTGACTGACATGGAATGCTTTCCAAGATACCTTGAGAAGGGGAGAACCAAATGTACAAAGGAGCATCTATAGTAGATTGCTTGGTTTTTGTAAACATGAAAGGAAAATAAGAAGAAATACACATATCTGCTTATTTCTGCAAAAAACTACAGTGAAGATAGAGTAGGAAATAATAAAATTGATTACTAACAAGGGTCATGAGAAGGGAGAAAATGGAAGAATGAAAATGGAGTAGAAAGGATAGAAGGAAGATGACACTTTCAAGGACACATAGCTTCCGATATAATCCTGAGCTTTAGAACAATGGTAATAACTGTGGTTTGGATAAAGTTTGTCCTCCATGGGTTCATGTGTTAGAAAGTTGATGCCCAGTGTGGCAATGTTAAAAAGTGACCATTAGCAGTGGGGCCTGACTGGAGGTCCTGAGGTGACTGGGGGTGCATCCTCAGGAAGAATTGATGTAGTTCTTGTGTGAAAAAGGTCCAAACACATGTCTTTGGGACAGAACCTGTACTTATGGTATGGTATTTGAAGTAAACTTTGTCTTCCATTAGCTTTCACTTTGAATATGCGAATTCGGGAATCGGCATTATACTGAAAGCCAACATGGAAAAATGAAAAATACAGGAAAGAAAAAACATACATAATAAGCCTCTGTAACCAAAATATTATTATACTGGCTCATGAGAAGACAAACAGACCAGTGAAATGGAAAATAAAACACAGATTAATTCTTGAGAGCAGGTACAAGATGACCCCAGAACATCTTGTTCTAGAAGGAGCAGGACTGGCCACTCCCCTCATGCTGGCTGCCTCTTCCTAAGTGATCTCCCCGTCTCATGCATACTCCTGTGGTCTACCACAAGTTCCTCACCAGAACCAGATTTATGTCCATGCCCTGCCCTTAAACCTTCAGAACTGTGAGCTAAATAAATATCTTTTCTTTATAAAGTTATCTAGCCTCAGTAATTTTTTATAATAATGGAAAACAGACTAACATACTAATATTTCTCATGCATAAAAATAACTAGGAAAAAAGAAGGAAACCAAGATGTAATCTAAACATTAACCTGTTAACTGCATTATAAACAGATACTAAAACTACTCTAAAGGGAGTAGCAAATAAATAATTGATCTAAATCTATTTGAGAAAAATTCTTTTTGACTATGAACCCTTGGGTATGTCAGGAGAAAGAACTGTACACATTATAGAGTATTAGTCACTTAATTTATTCTTCATGAGAGTATGAGCTAGTGATTCTGAGACTACTTTATGTGTTATCTGGGACTAAATAAACATGTTAATATATTGTGGCCAATGAGATCTAAGCTACATATGTGAGAGAAAGACCTACAAATAAAAAAAGAGGGTTTGAAGCAGTCCTGGGGTGTTGAACTAGAACCTTAAGTATTAGCATGACTCCATGGTTCCTAAACCAATTACAGATAGATAGGTATAGAAATTGGTATGTGTATGTATATATGTACATAATTCTCAGTTCTCCTTGCTAAGAGGATCCAGAAGAAATCACACCTCAGGGGCAATAAACACACATCCAGATCTTGGTTTATCAATGCTATTCTCTGGTAAAAGGAATCAAGATTTCTTGAAGAAATGGCTGATTCCAAAAACTTCTTCACAACTTTCCAGGACTGGAACAAAGAAAAAGTACAAGATGACCCCAGAACATCTTGTGGTGTTGGAAATTAGCAAGTGCTCAAAAAAAAAAAAAAAAGAAAATAAAAAAAAAAGATGAGAATATATTAAAAGGATGTAGAAGCACACAGAAACGGGTCTAACATCAAATCCAGAGGAAAATAGTTTATAATTCATGGAATAAAATAAATATTGCTATGCAGATTTTTAAATATCTATATTGTTATGGTTGAACTAATAACACAGAGAATAGAAAGCTCTTTCTTACAGTAGGGTTTTAATTTATAAACATAAAGGGAATAATGCAAATAGAAAATCACCATTTGCCAGATACATCAAAATATTTGTTGCAAGCAGGAAGCACTAACAGATGCTAAAATTAGTGGGGAAAAGCAGAGAAACTAGATACTTACTCTCTAAGTACCTCTACACAAGACGTTTATTAGTTGCAAAGGGGAAAGTAGTGACTTTACACTGGGGAAGCCTGTTGAAACAAACCTTAACATGGTTGAGCCTAACCTCAGCAGTATTGAGGCACATGGGAATCTTGTACCTCTGCATATGGTGTACTGAGACAAAAACTACATCACTGCCATAGAGGGCTTGCTTAAAAAAAAAAAAAGATTCCTTTTCAGAAACCTATACTTAAAAAAAAACAACACTTCAGACAAGGCCAAACTGAGAGACATTCTACAAAGTACCTGTCCATTGTTCTTTCAGAAGTTTCAAAGTCTTGAAGACTGAAGAACAACTGAGGGTTCCAGGTTAAGCCCACTCACTTCCTGTTTACTCTTCCCAAAGAGCTACTATGTGTCAAACTTCTCTTAAAGGAAGCCTTTAAGGATGAAAGTCAGAGTGTAACTCTGTCTTAAAAGTCTGAATAAAATTGCCATCTTTTTTGTTTCTGATATTTGACTCCCATCAATAGGGACCAAATTTCATAAAATTTCAAGGAAGGCTTCTTATCTCACATGGGAGGGTTTCATTCAAATGAAGCAGAAGGGGTGACTACCCAGTCCCTGTTTTATTGTCAGCTGTTACAATGTTTCCGATCTCCTGCATTACCAAGAAGGTATTTTTTGTCATGATTTCTGTTCCACAAACAAAAATGGTGGGACTAAATGAGTGGATAATTTTTATACATGCAGGTCATGGCATTCCTAGATTTACTGAAACTGATATTTTAATACCATTTAAATAAATGCATTCCAAATGATTAGTCCAAAGAAGAGACTGTTAAACCCACCCCTGTGATTGACTGTCAATGATTTTATTCATGTATTAATTCCAGTCAATCTAAAAGTAGCATCTATTACAAGCAGATTGTGAAGACTCAAGTCTTATTTTGGGGGAATTTAAAAAACTAGAATATTTCCTGTATCTTACAAAAAATGGGGAAAGTCAAGTATGAAAATCTCCAAAGTCTTTTAAAAACACCTGCTCTCTTTGAAGGCACAGCATGGAATTTTAACTTCTGACTGGAGTACTCTTATTTATAGAAAACAATATATTGGTAATATAGTGCTAATTTGCATTTGGGGGGAACTGAGTCACCAACAGGCCAGTTATTCTCCATTTCTGTGTAAATGCTGATAATGGAAATAAATGGCATATATATATATATATATATATATATATATATATATATATATATATATGACAAGTCAATGCTGGTGGGAGCTTTGAGATTTGAGAACATGTATTAAATGTTTAAAAATGGCACAATTTTGACCCAGCAATATTCTATGTAAATAAAACAAAATAATGAGAAAAATACCCCCCAAGAATCTTAGAAGCAGTATCATTTATAATTTGAAAAATCTATAAACAAGATAAGCTTCAACAATATGACAATAGTTAAATTATGTCAACTTCCATAAATGTTATATGAAAACCTCCTATTTACATTATTAATACAAAAACAGGGTGTAAATTACATTTACAGAAGTTTTATGTATGAAATGATACACATAGAAAGAAAGGCACTTATATCTATGGTAGGATTTTGTGGTTTTCTAATTTCCTTTACTTGTTTTTTTTAATAAATTTTACACTTTGTTCAATGGGTCTTAATTGTAATGTGATCAGAAAAAAGTACTTAAAATAGCAATTAAAATTTTTTTAAGATGTGATTATCCCACATATTGTAAGAATATGTCTTAGGTTCAATAGGCAGTGGATTTTTCTCAGAGTGATATTATCCTTTTCCACATATTGCAAGATGGCAATGGGGATATGGAATATTGCTAACTGGTTTCAACTTGCTTCCTTAGAACAGTTGCAGACTTCCTCTCTGAACTTGTTCTTGGATGTCCTGTGCCCCTCTGTGGAGCATCAGGTACACTCTGAGCATTGTAATCCTGCTTCACATTGTTGGTCATCTCTATGCTACCCCAGATATACAGTCAGTCCCTCCTCTGAGCTACTGAAGCATTTTCATGCTTCTGTTATAAAGACAATATATTTAGAATATGATTTCACATTGAATGTCACTACTAAAACTAGTGTCCTTAAAGGCAATAAACCACATTTTAAAAAAATGTATATGGTCCTCACCATTTATTAGAGAGATTGGCACATCAAGAGTCCTGAGGGAATTAATGAATGAATAAATGAAGAACAACTCTAGCACTTACTGTATATCAGTTGCCTGCCTGGGTTAGGCAAGGGACTCTAAGCCACCATGAACTTCTCTTTAAAAATTCAGGCCACAGAGCCTTCTAGGTCACTTAGGAAAGAGGCAAAATCGCAGATGCAATGGCTGTTTGTAAACTATGAATTACTACAAAAATATGCCAATATACTAACTGAGTAAGTTATTCTCTCAAATGCCTCTATCTGCTTCTAAAAGAGCAGAACTTTATCACTGATCACTTAACAGTGAGAAAGAATATGTAAAAATATTTCAAACAAAACATAGTCTATTACTAAAATTCATAATAGTAATAACAATTATAATACTGCTAAAAATTACTAGTAATATGTTCTAACTTATAAAATGATGTCCCAGTTTCAGAAGTAATTTGAGACACAATTGAGTTCCAGAGGGTAATAAACCATTTATTTAAAGGACAAAAAAAAAATCATAAAAAATGCTGAAAGATACTTCACTTATAATTATCTTTTTCTCTGGCATTAATGGTATCTTGGAGTCTTAAAGATTTGGGGGCCTCTTCAAGTACTAAACTCACTACTGTCTTTATCAGCAACCTTTTCTCTCTCTATCTTTATTATTTCAGAAGACTAGCCAGTTGCCATGAATAAATATTATATAGGAAACTAAATGGAGTGTATATCATGTTAGGCACATGTAGTAAGTGTGCCCAACATTAAATAAGTTTCTTTTATTGAAACTGATAATAATACATTAGATTTTTGTGAGTTTGCTTGTTAATTTGGCATAAAAACAACTGGTGCTCAATTGCTAAGTATAAGGCACTGAGACATTTAATCAGTCATTTTATTTATTTCTTATTGTAATAACAATTGCATAACAATTTTTCTTGACCATTTTATTATTAAACACCATTATCCAAGGGCTGGGGATGTAGCTCAAGCGCCTGGCATGCGTGCGGCCCGGGTTCGATCCTCAGCACCACATACCAACAAAGTTGTTGTGTCCGCCGAGAACTAAAAAATAAATATTAAAAATTCTCTCTCTATCTCTCTCTCTCTCTCCTCTCTAAAACAAACAAACAAACAAACAAACAAAAAAATAAACACCATTATCCAAAAAGTTGCTTTGACCAAACCAGGGTTGAAATTTATTTATCAATACCTTAGAATAGTAAGAAAAGTTTTTCTCAGCAAAACAAAGCATTTAAACAAAATGATGAGGCAGTTTTAGACACTTCTAAAACAACCAATATGTACATATACGTGTATGAATTTTCCATTCTCTAATATTGTCTTCGAAAGAGTCCTATTTCAACACTTTTGTAGTATTTAGGTCATGCTTTGTTAAGCACTGGCATCAATATAGCTATATTTGTTCTAAAATATTTTATGACTCAAGCTTATTTACCAACTCTGCTCAAGTCATACAAAACAAAGTACAAATGAATATTAAAAAAAAGTTGTGTGTTCTAACAGAAAAATAGTTCAAAAGAAGGAATACAAAGACCTTTTAAAAATGATTTTATCTCTTCTAGATATTTCATATAATGGAGTCATACAACATGTAACATATTGTGTCTGTCTTTTTGCACTTGGTATAATTGTTTCAAAGTTTATTAATGTTGTAGCATATATCAGTAGTTTATAGATTATTATTATTGTTTGAAAAATATTTTATTCTATGTATATACCACAACTTGCTTATTCATTACACATTTTGACTATTCTATTGTGAAAGTGTTACAAAAAAATGCCTATATATATTCAGTACCATTATAATCAAAGAGATGCAAGTAAAAATGAGACTCAATGAGAAATGCAAGGAAAACTGCCTTTCACATTTGTAAAGGCATGGTAAGAATAACTTCAATAAGTTGAAAAAGTTGTGCATATAGGCTTATTATCAAAAACCCAAGCCAAACCAAACCCCCAAACTGGAAAACAAATGCCCATCAATACAGGATCAGTAAGATAAATTAAAATATTTTCATGCACTGGGATGCTCTACACCCATTAGCACTTACTGTATATCAGTTTCCTGTCTGGGGAAGGGGGAGCAAGGGACTCTAAGCCACCTTTAACCTCTCCTTAAAAATTCATGCCACAGAGCCTTCTAGAGCCTTCTAATTGCTATTTTATTAGGTTGGATCTCTAAGATTGCCTTGAGGTTCTATGACTCACTGAAAGAACTCAAAGATCTCAGAAAGCTTTTCTACCTATAGTTATATATTATTACAGCAAAGGACCTCAGATTAATATTCACAAAGGAGAAATGTGCATAGAACAGAATCCTGGAGAAATTAGGCACAAATTTCCAATTGTTTGTTCCCAGGGAAGTCAAATTGTGTTGCCTACCAGGAAGCTCAGCAGAGTCTTGTTAACCAGAATTCTTTTTGGTGGTCCATTGCATAGGTGTGGAACATCTGTGAAGTTAACTATTATCTTTATCCCCCCAAAGTTCAAACTGATAGATTATAAACCAAAGCCTCAGACCTAAAAAAAGTAGTATGCACCATAAATCAGATTGGCATAAGCTATCTGACATAGCCCAAGGTCTCAGGTATACAAACATACTCCTTTCAGTTAGGATATTCCCAGGACTCAGGTTATATATCAGGAGCTCATCAAAGGCCAGTACTGAAGACTTTAAAAATGAGCAACTTGTAATCCTATTAAGTTAACCCTTTGTTGAATAGTCTTTATTTCTTTTTTGATCTGCAAACTATACCACCAACAATATATCTCATCCATAAAAATTGTTGAAAAGGCAGAGATTGGCAAAGATTATGGTGGAGGGAGCTGTTCATGGGGAGGGGAGAGAAGGAAGATGAAGAGGAGGTGGGCTTAAATTCTTGCAAAAGTCACTGAAGCACAGTCAGATGTATAGGTATTTGATTTGTGCAGTCAGACTTAATTTTTACTTCAATAAGCAATATGAAACACATTTTTACATTGTGACATAATGTGTGCTCACCTAAGCACACACATAATTGAAGCAAATTTCATGCAAAAAAGTCTCAATACAGGGGATGCATTCTTATATTTTCTATCTCATCCCATACCATTCCAGTCTATTTTATATAGTTCACGAAATATTGGATGAATTTCACCTTTTAAACATTTTAAAATCACTTAAGATATGCTAATATGTTATTATTCTTACTATAGTGTTATCTATAATTAAAACAAAACAATTTATCTTATGATTACATAAATATATAAAACTAGCAAACTTAAAATAAATATGCAAATGAAACATTGTCTATTCGTTATCTGACAAAGGGAACTTCCAATTAGTAAATAACAATAAACTTTGACGGTGATGATTTATTCCTGTTTGATAATTACAAGATGGTCTAAGATCCTTAACTCATTCATGTTTCAGACTGAAGTGTTAAAAATGTAGTCGAAGTTATTCTTATGGAACTTAAGGAATAAAATTTCAAGTTAGTAATATTATCATATTTGGGAAAGCTTAGAGTCCAGTACATTACATTCTGTCTTTGTAGAAAACATGTCATATATGGTTTAAATTGTAATTTTCTGTTAGTTTAACTGAGACAAGTCCTTTCTTCATCAAATCTATGCACAAAGGAATCTATCCATTCTCCCTGAAAACCTGTATCAGCAACTGCCCTTATTTTCTTTTTTTTCATTACTTTCTTTATCTCATCAAATCAGACATTGGCCTAAGTGATTCATATGTAATTGAGTGACTAAAGAATTAACAAGCATTCCTGAAGAAATAATGCCTAATACTTGTATAGTGGAAGGCACATACTTGGAAACTTTACCACTTTCTCTTGTTCTCATGGTGAGATATTGCTGGGTAAGGAAGGACATGAGTACCTTAATCTTTATTTGCATAGCTACTTTCACCATAATTATTTTTCTCTGCAACACCATGCAATTGAACAAAACATTAAACCTGTGTAAAAGGTTTCCCTTTCTTCATTTCTCCACACATTAGCATTTTATGGCTGAAAAGTGTACAAGATTGTTAGCATCCAGGTCCAACCTCATTTGTGTGTCTTCAAAGACCAATATTCACTCAGAAAATATTTGAATTTCTCTTCATCTTGTGAAGATCTCCTTTTGTTGTGTAATTAAGGTGGCCTATAGCCAAAAAAACATCTAACTGAATCTCATGGGAATTAATAAGCATTATTTTCCAATGACTTGGGATTAGTGGTAGTTTTTGAAGAATTGGTCTTAAGCTTAATAATGAAAATGTTGGAGTGTAACTGGATTACAATATTAAATGACCCCAGAGAATAAAGAAAGACCACATAACCCTAAGCTATATGTTACTTAATGATTATGATACCTATGGTCTAAAATATAAAAATTGTATTGTAATTGTCATGATAAAATGAGTTCTTGTGAATTGATAAAAGTAATGTAATACTTATTTCCCATCTTTGTATTTCTTAAGGTAATATATATTTAATATATCAAAATTTAAGAAACAAATTTCACAGACTTGTAAAAACACAGCATAATAATTTGAACTATATTATTATGAAGATAGGTTGTATGATTTCACACAAATCTCATTTTGAAGTGATATTCCCTCACTGCTTTTAGATATAAAATGTTTTATAAAAATATTTTAAAAAACTACCACTATATGTGTGTACATTCTATAATTAATTCCAGATATTTCACAATCTGCTCTCAAGCCTGCTCAGTTTATAGAGGGAAATGTAATAAATATTTTTTAAAAAAACTATAGATGAACTCTGCCAAAGAAGACTATTTTTTTAAGTATAATCAAAGCTCTAAACAGGATAATAAAGTTATGAGCCATATGCTTGGAACCAATGGATTTTTTTTTTCACCTTTGACTCAAGATAAAAAAACAAAGAGAGAGAGAGGAGGCTTCAGTCACACCGTATTTAATCCAATTTGCTTTGGGTTTAATCTCCAAAACAAGGCTGGTCTGCTAATTCCCAATTATAATGACACATGTAATCAGAGTCCTCATTAACAAAGACTGACTATATTGTCTATTAGGAATGAAAATTTGAAATGCAAATTCAGCAAATCAAAACATTAAATGAGCTTCTACCCAAGATGTGTAGAGCTCCCGCCAGGGCAGAACATGCTGGCCGACACCTGCCCCAGATTTTCCCTCCAGCTGAATGTTGCCTTTGGTTCCAGTCTTTGCCTCCTAATTGACCTGCTTATGATCTCTGCAACAATTAACATATGCTTATGAGTAATGGCTGGTTAAAGATTTCAACCGCTGCAGTTTACAAAGTCTAATAGAGACGGCATGCCACAGGAAAGACGAAGCCACTATTTCCCTCATCAGCAAAGTCACAACAGTTAGATCATGTGTGGTAGAAATTACATGATTTTCCCTATTGTCTGATGTATGAAAAGTGGTACTAATATAATATTAGAACTCATTGCCTACACGACTCCAAGTTTCATATACCAAG
Source organism: Ictidomys tridecemlineatus (assembly GCF_052094955.1). Classification (NCBI taxonomy): domain Eukaryota; kingdom Metazoa; phylum Chordata; class Mammalia; order Rodentia; family Sciuridae; genus Ictidomys; species Ictidomys tridecemlineatus. The sequence continues at coordinate 21,785 of NW_027522569.1, forward strand.
AAACATATGGGTACTTGGTGAATCCTTTTTCCCTTTGACCAAGTCATTTCTGATTTTGGTTTTAGGAAGATGGGAAAGTGAGAGATTTTCTAACTGGGTAAATGGCTAATGACATTGGGTTGTTTAAAATCTGGAAATCATAACATTTTTCTTCAGAGTAATTTCACATGATGAAATGGAAAGTTTTGCATGTGGCAAAAGTCTTACTCAAGTCTTAATAGGGTGATGGTGCTTTTACAAAATTATGTTCAGAGTCCATATTCCAATCACCAAATACCCCTCTGGTTTCTAGCTAGCAACATCAGACCTGAGAGGACTGGAATGTTGAAGTAGCTTCCATTTTTTTTTGGCTTCTAACCATGCAGTTTGATGGGAACAATATTCCATTTTCTCTGAGGTAGTTTTTTTTTTATTCAGAATTAATGTTGGACAAACTATAAATATCAGTTTTCACATTCTCTTATTCATTAGGAAATAGTAATTTAGCTATTTCTAACCCAGTGGGTTACTAAACTTTGATCATACACTTTGGAGCTGGTTGGTCGGATTCATACTGAAATCGTTGTCATTGCTGTCTGCAATAGGAGGTAAAAGACTTTATCCTGCATCTCAGGAGGCCTTAGGCCATCACTTAATAACAATAGACTCTTAGGAAAATGGATGCATTTTCTGTTACTAGGGAATAAAATGTGAATAACTCAGAAGTTTAAAATGACACTCATTTATAAGGTCCAAGGTTTTGTAGGTCAGCAGTGTGGGTATGTTATCACTGTATTCTCTTCTCAAAGTCTCACTGGGATGTTGAGGTGACCTGTCTCCTCTTTGATTTAGGGTGCTCTCCCCAGCTCACTAGATTTTGGCAAAATAATTTCTTTTTAACTGTAAGGTTGAGATTTCTGATTCCTTGCTGGTTATTAGCTAGGGGGCTCCTCTCAGCTCCTGGAGGCTTCTCATATTTTCTACATGACTCCTCCCTCTTCAAGCCAGCAATTGCTCATTGAGTCCATATAGTTCTCCAAAATCTGAGTTCCTGTTCTGCAGCTAGCCAAAGAAAACTGCTTTTCAAGGTCTTATGTGATTAGATCATAACCATGCATATAATCTACTTTAAGGTCAACTTTATCATACAACGTTAAACCTCATCATGAGAGTAAAACCTATTGTTTTAGTCAGATTTTTCACTGCTAGGACTAAAAGATCTGACCAGAACAATTGTAGAAGAAGGAAAAGTTCATTGGAGGGCTCACAGTTTCAGAGGTCTATATCCATAGACAGCAGGTTCTATTCATTAGGGTTCGAGGTGAAGCAGAATATCATGGGGGAAGAGTGTGGCAGAGGGAAGCAGCTCAAATGGTGATCAGTAAGCAGTGAGACTCTACTAGCCAGATACAAAATATATACCCCATAGCCACGCCCGCAATGTACCACTTCCACCTGCCTCCAGTTACCACTCAGTTAATCCCATCAGGGAATCAATTCACTGATTAGGTCAAAATTATAACCCAATCATTTCTCCTTCAAACCTTCTTGCATTGTTTCATACATGAGCTTTTGGGAAACACCACATCTAAACCACAACACCCTTCATATTCACAGTTCTGAACATTATGCAGAATGTTTACATCAGGGATGCAAATAATTTGAATTCTGTGTACCACAGCAAGTCCCTTAGCTTCATTTGACCTCACTTAGCTAATTTACAAAGCTATAAACTCTAGCTTTTTCACATATTTTCTAATTTCCAGGACCAAATTATTCATAGACACAGACCAGACCACTCACAGACACAGACCATTATCTAATTAATTAATGCTATATGTTCAACCAGGCTCTTTTTTTCTTTCTGTCAGTCACTGTTTTTTTTTTTTTTGATAAACCAATGGTGACAGAACAACTCCTTTAACCAGGTGCTATTTTCTGAATGTTCATATCTACCCAAAATTCATATGTGTATATCCTCGTGCCCAAAGTGAAGGCATTAGAAGTTGGAGACATTGGGAGGTGAATACATTATGAGGATGGGGCCTTCATGAATGGGATTAGTGATCTCATAAAAGAGGCCCAAGAAAGATTGCTTGCCCCTTCTACTATGTGAGGACACAGAGAAAAGGCACCTTTTGTCAACCAGAAAATGGGCCCTTCACCAGATAGTGGATCTGCTGGAGCCATCTTCGTGGACTTCTGAACCAACAGAACTGTGAGAAATAAGTTTCTGTTGTTTATAAGCCACACTTGGTTTACGGTGCTTTGACATAGCAGTCCAAATGGACTAAGATACCATGCTTTCTAGGTAAACAAAAGAGAACAAACGGAAAGAAAACAGCAATGATACATGGTCTATAATTTTCATAGACCAAAAAAAAAATAGCACTAGAGACAAAATAATAGCCTATATACAAAGAACATGTATGAATTATGTGCTTATCTAGAGAAGAAAACTATGGCTAGTGGTAAAGAAAGCATTGCTTGAACATTTTACTTTTTACCTTGTTCTGTCAGTAGCATGTAGTTATAGGAAGGCAGTGTCCACGGATTTTTGGTAAAGTTCTCTTTGCAGAGTTTTCTTACATGTTTCAAAACTTATTAAATTTCTAAAATTGTTGTCAAGAGCACTTCTTTACTACACTTGTTTCACCCTAAGTAAAGCAGTCACTGTTTAAAACTTCTGGCTTTCGGAGATACAGATCTGATTTCTGACTACAATATAATCCAATTTTTAAAAGTATTTATTTCTTTTATTTGTACACAATGCCTTTATTTTTATTTATTTACTTTTATGTAGTGCTGAGGATCGAACCCAGGGCCTCACACGTGCCAGGCAAGCACTCTAATCTTAAAAATCACATGTGAATTCCCTTTCCTTCAACAATTAATTTTTGCACCAACACATTCTTTCTTCTTTGGGATAGGAATTGTCCATTCTGTGTTGCTCAACATGACCTTTCTGTGTTGGAGAGGAGTTGAGATGGAGGAACCTCAATAGCTGTTCATGACTTTGCCTATGTCTAATTTTAAGAAGCATAAACAACAATAAAAAAAACACAATCCCTTTTCTTCTTTTCAGCCTCTGGACTAATCAACAAAATTGGAAGTACTAAAAAGATGGAAAAGTGCTTCTTTACTTGGTGATGAATTACTTCAGGTAAGTATGTCAATTAAAGAACTGAGATTGTAACTTACCATTCCAGTCTCAAAAAAAGGTTACATTTTAGATACATAGGAGTTAAAGATAAGAGCATATACTCTGCCTTTATTATGGGAATATAAATTTTGTTCTAACTGAAACAATAAACAAAATCACTGTAGTAAAGATGATTTTATAATAAACTGCAATGAAAATGTATTTAAGGTAGGCTATTTACATGATATGATAATTAGCTATGAGCCATGTATCTACTGATGGTCTCTATAAATATCAAAGGCCTAAGTGAGGATTTGAGCCCCTTAACTCTGATCTCTGGATGTTTTCGTTTAGGTATATTTATGGAAACTTTATTTATTTATCTATTTATTTATTTATTTTTGGTACCAGGGATTGAACCCAGCAGTGCTTAATCTCTGAGTCAGCCCTTTTTTATTGTTTTATTTTGAGACAGGGTTTCATTGAGTTGCTTAGGGTGTCACTAAGTTGCTGAAGCTGGATTTGAACTCCTGATTGTCCTGTTTCAGCCTCCCAAGCCACTGGGATTAATTACAAGCACGTGCCATTGTGCCTGGCCCAACATTTTTTAATCAGCTCAATTTTACTGCCTTTAAACATGTGCTACATTGTTCTACTTGAAATCAGTCTTAGTTCTTTGACAATCAGTCACTATGAATGAAGCCTTAGTAGAATTGAGGGGTGGAATAATAAAAATGATTACCTTAAAATGGCTACATTATATTTTCAGGAAATTATTCCAGGCATCCCCACAATTCAATATATTTATTGACTTTTCTTTCTTTGGTTGCCATTGGTAATGTTTATAACCTGTTATACAGACCTTATAATACTTGAATTCATCCTCTTTTGTAAAAATAAGACAATAACCATTTGAGGGATTATATCACTATGTGTTCTTCTATGTTTGAAAACATTGGGCTCTAAAAATATCAAAAGCGTAAGTGAACATTTGAAATAGATAAGTAAATAAATGAATAAAGTTTCCATAAATATAACTAAATTTAAACACTCAGAGATCAGAGTTAAGGGGGTCCTTGGAAGTCTCTTTTGAGAGAGAGACTCCAGCTCTGGACCCTGAACTCTTTATCCCTTCCCTGAATTTCAGACTCTACAGAATCACAAAGACATAAGACCATGGAAAACATACTTGAACTCTCTAGGATAGGCTTTTCCACTGGCTAAATAGGGATAATTATTTGTGAGAATTTTAATACTTGCAAAACGCTTAGCATGATGCTTGGCACTCAATGAATGTTCAGCAACTATTATTGTCATTATTGAGTCTTTCATGTCTGAAAGACACTGGGTTGTGGTTTTAGTTCACCTCAATGTTATATGAATTTGAATGGTATATTTTTAAACAGTTGAAGTAATTAATGCTATTTTAAATTTTCCAGCTCCAAGAAACATTTCTATACCTTAGAAATTGAGGATGAAGTGGATAATGTCAGCAAAGAGACTTGAAGTTGCCTGGCATGCATATGCTCTGTAAGTGGAGACCATTTTTATTCTTGGAATCACCCTGTGATACTACCGATCCAGAGTTCATCACTATCTACATTTGTCAGTATTTTTCCAGTTTATTTTCTATATGAAATTAGGAGTGTGCTATATATTTATTCCACCATTCCATTATCAGCTACCCACTAAAAAATATAAAAAGATGATAAAAGATTTGAGAGAGAAAATAGAGATAATAGCTCTAACTGGCAAAATGATATGTTTCTTATAATTGTACATCCATGTCCATCTGTCTTACTCCATCTGTCGTAATCTCCTTTGCTTTAACTATTGTTGATGCTTGAGGCCAAATCTCACACTTGCCACTTCTTCCTCTTCCACTGCCACTAAGGCTCCATTCCAAGCTACTACCATGTCTTACCTGGTCCACAGAAGTAGCCTACATTCTAATGTCTTGGTCTATTTATGCTGTTCTTCAATTAATTCTTCAAAGACACCCACAAAACGTATGCAATTTCACTCTCCTTAATTTCCTTTATTTCACTATTGACTTACTAAATGGAAGGGAGAGAGAAGAGAAAGGAGAGAGGAGAGAGGGAAAGAGAAAGAAAGGAGGAGGAGGAGGAGGAGGAAAAGGAGAAGGAAGAGGAAGAGGAGGAGGAAAGAGTTCTGCTTCTAAAAACATTTGGGTTCTTGCAATCAAATGCTTTCAACTTCAAGTTTTTTATTATGTTGAAAAATCACATTTATTTTAGGGGGATCAAATAAATAATGTTTATTATAATCATCATAATCTTTTTCGTTCATACAGACACTGCACATCATCACTTGGCAAAGCCTTCCTGAAGGTTTGGGATGGAGACCCATCTTCAATATGTCAGCAAGGTCCTGAATGACAACCACCCCCTCTGGACTCTCCATCAGGGCAGGCTGTTGATGGGTCACTAGATCTCCATGCTCTTTTCTTTTCAGTAGTGCTCCATAGGCCTGCACTTTCAGGTTAAACCCCAAACCTGACTTTTCCCACCCCACCCTATAGATCTCTCTCTCTCAGCCCAGAAGGTAAACACTGGGCACTGTGGGGGAAGAGATGTCCCTAGATCAAAGGCTCATATCATCCTAAGTCTTTGACTTGTCTCCTTTCCTCTTTTCTCACCTGAGGTCAGCACTCCACATCTGATTGTCCCAACATGAAACTGAGAACAATACTTTATTTATTTATTTTTTATTTTTTTATTGTTGGTCGTTCAAAACATTACACAGTTCTTAATACCTCATATTTCACAGTTTGATTCAAGCGAGTTATGAACTCCCAACTTTACCCCGTATACAGATTGCTGTATCACATCAGTTACCCTTCCATTGATTGACATATTGCCTTTCTAGTGTCTGATGTATTCTGCTGTCAGTCCTATTCTCTACTATCCCCCCTCCCCTCCCCTCCCCTCCCCTTTTCTCTCTCTACCCCTTCTACTGTAAATTATTTCTTCCATTTGTATTATCTTGTCTTACCCCTCCTTTCCTCTTATATATCATTTTGTATAACCTTGAGGATTGCCTTCCATTTCCATGCGATTTCCCTTCTCACTCCCTTTCCCTCCCACCTCTCATCCCTGTTTAATGTAAATCTTCTTCTCAAGCTCTTTGTCCCTACTCTGTCCTTGTTTACTCCCCTTATATCAAAGGGGTCATTTGGTATTTGTTTTTTAACGATTGACTAGCTTCACTTAGCATAATCTGCTCTAATGCCATCCATTTCCCTCCAAATTCTATGATTTTGTCGTTTCTTAATGCAGAGTAATACTCCATTGTGTATAAATGCCACATTTTTTTATCCATTCATCTATTGAAGGGCATCTAGGTTGGTTCCACAATCTTGCTATCATGAATTGTGCTGCTATGAACATCGATGCAGCAGTGTCCCTGTAGCATGCTCATTGGTGCAGCCAATTTGGAAAGCAGTATGGAGATTTCTTGGAAAGCTGGGAATGGAACCACCATTAGAACAATACTTCTTTTGAGTATCATGCAGCTCACATCAGTTCCCATCAGATACTCCTTCATGTCACCTCCATACATGAATTATGACATGTATTCATAATTCAAAACTACACTCAATCATGATAATAATATTATTCACATTTTTGGTTCTGGAGGTTTCTCCTAATTTAGATGTCACTAGATCTTATAAACTGATAATCATCTAACTAGTTCTCAATCTTGATTGCATCCTTTAGAGCTATTAAAACCTGGTGCCTTTCCAGAGATTCTGAAATAGTTGGTCTGAGATGAGGAATTGTAAGACTCTCCCAAGTGATTCTAACTGTAGCTTATCATGATGTCTATTGATAAAGGAGAGGTTGACTATATAGAGAATGGAATCAGAGCGTCCAGTTCTAATTCAGAGGGGTGTTCCTGGAATTTACTCCAGATTTTCCTGCCCACATCCCCATTGACTGCTCTACAGCCACTGTGGACTTCCCACTGCTCCTCTAACTCCTCTCATGCTTCTCACTTCAACCCCTTTGCACATTACATTCTCTTTAAGTCAGCCTCCCTCTCTTGCTCATATTAATGCATATGTAGTTCGTTCCCACTCGGCCTTGAAAACTCATTCCAACAATTATTTCCCAGAGAAAATTTTTGCTCAATTTTCCAAGCACCACATGTGTCTTGTTATAGCAGCAAGTTCAACCCTTTGTAAGGATTCACCATACTAGAAAGGCTGAACCAAGGGGTTTAGCCCCTACACTTTAATGCTAGACAGCCCGTGTCTATGCTATGACTCAGCATCATCACTTTCCAGCTGTTGGACATGGACTAGTTACTTAATATTTTTGTGCCTCAGTTTTCACATCTGTATAGGGATAATAGCTGTATTTCCTTTGTAATGCTGTTAGGAGGATGATATGGACTAATGCACGGGGAATAGTGGTTACTACACAATAATTACTACTAAACATTCCTGCTTAATGTGACTTATATAATTCATGGTTTAATATTTGTTTCTTTTTAGAATGCAGGCTCCATGAAGGCATTCCTACATCTGCTTTTTTTCTTTTCTCTGCTTTATTCTTGATGATATGCATGCACTAGAAATACAATGAGAGATGCATTGAATAAAATGAATGCCTATATAATGCAAGTAAATAATTTAGGACATGTTATGTCTTTCTCATAGTATTATCTTGTAAACATTCTCACATCCTTAAATGTTCTCTAAACACATAACTTTTTTAAAGAGAGAGAGAGAGAGGAGAGAGAGAGAGAGAGAATTTTTAATATTTATTTCTTAGTTCTCAGCGGACACAACATTTTTGTTGGTATGTGGTGCTGAGGATCGAACCCCGGCCGCACACATGCCAGACGAGCTCGCTACTGCCTGAGCCACATTCCCAGCCCACTAAACACATAACTTTTAAAGTATTATTAGTTGCAAATAAAAATGCTCCCAAAGAGGGCACTGTTTCTAAGTTTTAATGGAACTTCTAAAGTACAAAAATGTCATTTTTTTTTCTCCTAACATGTTTTTTTGAAGAACCAATATTTAGAATAAAATGAATGAACAAAAGTTTAATTGTAAAATAAGGCAGGCTATATAATTAAAAAATTGGGCAATTGGGTCCTGAATGAACACAAATTGATAGTACCTTTGAGTATGTAGAAAATATTAAATAATAATAAAACCAATATAAAGTTTAGTATACCTTATATATTTCATAAACTAATAAACCATTAAGCATCTACCTGAGGGTTACTGCCCCTTTTAATTTAAATTGATTTTATGTTTAATTTATGAATGTCCAAAAATATTATGAAATATAAAGGAAAAATGCAACCTCATAAATCAATGTGTTCTGGATTGCCAGTTTAATTTCCATATTGATTTAATGCCCAGGCTGGTGGTATCTACTAAAAGGCACTAAACATAGTCATCCCAGGATAAAAGGTCAGATGGATAAGAGAAAAGTCATAACTAAAGAGTCATCCTCTGATTATTCCCCATGGTGGAGAAATAATTATAGTGATAAACTAGACTTTTTATTTTAGTTTGTATCTCATTCTTATGGCTACTTGTATTGTTCAATCTTTTGCCTTTATTATAGTGGATGTTATGGGAAAGTGAGTAGTGAATTTGGGCTCCTGACAAAGTGGAACACCTATGGATTTCAAAAATTTTTGTGTAATGCAACATATTATAACTTTTATTTATAAAACAGAAACTTACTTTAGATCACACAGAGAGCATGGGAATGGAGAAGAGGATAACACAGAGAGCCTGGGCATGGAGAAGGGGATCACACAAGGAGCCTGGGGATGGAGAAGGGGATCACACAGAGAGCCTGGGGATGTAGAAGAAGATCACACAGGGAGCCCAGATAGAGAAAGGGATCACACAGAGAGCCTGGGGATGGAGAAGGGGATCACACAGAGAGCCAGGGGATGGAGAAGGGGATCACACAGACTGGGCAGAAAGAAGCAGATCAAAGAGACTGGGCAGGGAGAAGGGGATCAAACAGAGAGCTTGGGGATGGAGAAGGGGATCACACAGAGAGCCTGGCATGGAGAAGGGGATCACATAGAGAGCCTGGGAATGGAGAAGGGGATCACACAGGGAGCCTGGGGATGGAGAAGGGGATCACACAGGGAGTTTGGGGATGGAGAAGGGGATCACACAGAGAGCCTGGGCATGGAGAAGGGGATCACAAAGGGAGCCTGGGGATGGAGAAAGGGATCACACAGGGAGTTTGGGGATGAAGAACGGGATCACACTGAGAGCCTTGGGATGGAGAAGGGGGTCACTAAGAGAGAGCTTGAGCATGGAGGAGGGAATCACAGAGAGCCTGGGCATGTCGAAGGTTATCACACAGAGAGATTCAGGATAAAGAAGGGGATCACACAGAGATCCTGGGGATGGAGCATGGGATCACACAGGGAGTTTGGGGATGGAGATGGGGATCACACAGTGAACCTGGGGATAAATAAGGGGATCACTCAGGGAGCCTGGGGATGGAGAAGGGGATCACAGAGAGAGACTGGGCATGTAGAAGGGAATCACACAGAGAGCTTGGAGATGGAGAAGGGGATCACATAGGGATCCTGGGGATGGACAAGGGGATCACACATAGAGCCTGAGCAGGGAGAAGGGAATCACACAGAGAGCATAGGCAGGGAGAAGCAGATCACACAGGGAGCCTGGGGATAAAGAAATGGATCACACAAGGAGCCTTGGGATGGAGAAGAGGATCACAGAGAGAGCCTTGGGATGGAGAAGGGGGTCACAAAGAGAGAGCTTGGACTTGGAGGAGGGGATCACACAGAGACCTTGGGGATTGCGAAGGGGATCACACAGAGAGCCTGGGAATGGAAAAGGGGATCACATAGAGAGCTTGGAGATGGAGAAGGGGATCACATAGGGATCCTGGGGATGGACAAGGGGATCACACATAGAGCCTGAGCAGGGAGAAGGGAATCACACAGAGAGCCTTGGGACAGAGAAGGGGATCACACAGGGAGCCTGGGGATGGAGAAGGGGAATCCCACAGAGAGCCTTTGTGTGAAGAAGGGGATCACACAGGGAGTTTGGGGATGGATATGGGGATCTCATAGGGAGCCTGGGCATGGAGAAGGGGATCACACAAAGATCTTGGGGATGAAGAAGGGGATCACACAGAGAGCCTGAAGATGGAAAAGGGGGCCACAAAACAGAGAGCTTGGGTATGGAAGAGGGGATCACACAGAGAGCTTGGGGATGGAGAAGGGGATCACACAGAGAGCTTGGGGATGGAGAAGGGGATCACACAGAGAGCCTGGGCAGGGAGTAGTGGATCAAAGAGGCTGGGCAGAAAGAAGCAGATGAAAGAGACTGGGCAGGGAGAAGGGGATCACATAGAGAGCTTGGAGATGGAGAAGGGGATCACATAGAGAGCCTGGAATTGGAGAAGGGGATCAAAGAGAGAGCCTGGGCATGGAGAAGGGGATCAAAGAGAGAGCCTGGGGATGGAAAAGAGGAATCACACAGAGAGCCTGGGGATAGAGAAGGGGATCACAGATAGAACCTGGGGATGGAGAAGGGGATCACACAGAGAGCATGGGGATGGAGAAGGGGATCACACGGAGAGCCCCGGATGGAGAAGGGGATCACACAGAGAGCCCGGGGATGGAGAAGGGGATCACACAGAGAGCCCGGGGATGGAGAAGGGGGATCACACAGAGAGCCTGGAGATGGAGAAGGTGATCACACAGGGAGCCTGGGGATGGAGAAGGGGATCACATAGAGAGCCTGGTTATAGAGAACAGGAATCACACAGAGAGCCCAGGGATGGAGAAGGGGATCACACAGAGAGCCTGGGGATGGAGAAGAGGGATCACACAGAGAGCCAGGGGATGGAGAAGGGGATCACACTGAGAGTTTGGTGATGGAGATGGGGATCACACAGAGAGATTGGGGAAGGAGAAGGGGATCACACAGAGAGCCTGGGGATGGAAAAGGAAATCACTCAGGGAGTTTGGGGATGGAGATGGGGATCACAAAGAGTGCCTGGGGATGGAGAAAAGGATCATACAGGGAGCCTGGAGATGGAGAAGGGTATCACAGAGAGAGCCTGAAAATGGAGAAGGGGATCACACAGAGAGCCTTGGGATGAAGAAGGGGATCACACAGAGAGCCTTGGGATGGAGAAGGGGGTCAAAAAGAGAGAGCTTGAGCATGGAGGAGGGGATCACACAGAGAGCTTGGTGATGGAGACGGGGACCACACATAGAGCCTGGGAATGGAGAAGTGGATCACATAGAGAGCTTGGAGATGGAGAAGGGGATCACACAGGGAGCCTGGGGATGGAGAAGGGGATCACACAGGGAGCCTGGGGATGGAGAAGGGGATCACACAGAAAGCCTGGGGATGGAGAAGGGGGATCACACAGAGAGCCTTTGTGTGGAGAAGGGGATCACACAGGGAGTTTGGGGATGGAGATGGGGATCTCATAGGGAGCCTGGGCATGGAGAAGTGTATCACGAAGAGAGATTGGGGATGAAGAAGGGGATCACACAGAGTCCTTGGGGATGGAGAAGCGGATCACAGAGGATGTTTGGGGATGGAGATGAGGATCACACAGAGAGCCTAGGCATGGAGAAGGGGATCACAGAGAGCTTGGGTTGGAGAAGAGGATCACACAGAGAGCCTGGAAATGGAGAAGGGGATCACACAGGGAGCCTGGGGATGGAGAAGGAAATCACACAGAGAGCCTGGGATGGAGAAGGGGATCACACAGAGAGCCTGAGGATGGAGAAGGGGATTACACAGGGAGCCTGGGGATGGAGAAAAGGATCACACAGAGAGCCTGGGGATGGAGAAGGGGATCACAGATAGAACATGGGGATGGAGAAGGGGATCACAGAGAGAGCATGGGGATGGAGAAGGGGATCACACAGAAAGCCTGGGGATGGAGAAAAGGATCACACAGAAAGCCTGGGGATGGAGAAGGGGATTGCACAGATAGCCTGGAAATGGAGAAGGGGATCAAACAGAGAGCCTGGGCATGGAGAAGGGGATCACACAGAAAGCTTGGGGATGGAGAAAAGGATCACACAGAAAGCCTGGGGATGGAGAAGGGGATTGCACAGATAGCCTGGAAATGGAGAAGGGGATCAAACAGAGAGCCTGGGCATGGAGAAGGGGATCACACAGAAAGCCTGGGGATGGAGAAGGGGATCACACAGGGAGCCTGAGGATGGAGAAAAGGATCACACAGAGAGCCCGGGGATGGAGAAGGGGATCACACAGAAAGCAGGGGATGGAGAAGGGGATCACACAGAGAGCCCGGGGATAAAGAAGGGGATCACACAGAGAGCCTGGGGATGGAGAAGGGGATCACACAAAGAGCTTTGGGATGGAGAAGGGGGATCACACAGAGAGCCTGGGGATGGAGAAGGGGATCATACAGGGAGTATGAAGATAGAGATGAGGATCACACAGAGAGCCCAGGGATGGAGAAGGGGATCACACAGAGAGCCTCTGGATAGAGAAGGTGATCTCACAGGGAGCCTGGGGATGGAGAAGGAGATCTCACAGAGAGCCTTGCAATGGAGAAGGAGATCACACAGAGAGCCTAGGGATGGAGAACAGGGATCACCCAGAGAGCCCAGGGATGGAGCCGGGGATCACACAGAGAGCCTGGGGATGGAGAACGGGATCACACAGAGAGCTTGGGTATGGAGAAGGTGATCACACAGAGAGCCTGGGCATGGAGAAGGGGATCACACTGTGATCCTGGGGATGGAGATGGGGATCACACAGAGAGCCTGGGGATGGAGAAGGGGATCACACTGTGATCCTGGGGATGGAGATGGGGATCACACAGAGAGCCTGGGCATGGAGAAGGGGATCACACAGAGAGCCTGAGGATGGAGATGGGGATCACACAGAGAGCCTGGGCAGGAAAGATGTGGATCACAGAGACTGGGCAGAAAGAAGTGGATCACAGAGACTTGGCATGGAAAAGGGGATCACACAGAGAGCTTGGGGATGGAGAAGAGGATCACACAGAGAGCACAGGGATGGAGAAGGGGATCACACAGGGAGCCTGGGGATGAAGAAGGGGATCACACAGAGAGCCTGGGGATGGAGGAGAGGGATCACACAGAGAGCCTGGTAATGGAGAAGTGGGACACACAAAGAGTTTGGGGATGGAGATGGGGATCACACAGAGAGCCTGGGCATGGAGAAAGGGCTCACACAGACAGATTGGGGATGCTGAAGGGGATAACACAGAGAGCCTGGGGAAGGAGAAGGGGATCACTCAGGGAGTTTGGGGATAGAGAAGGGGATCACACAGAGTGCCTTGGGATAAAGAAAAGGATCATACAGGGAGCCTGGGGATGGAGAAGGATATCACACAGAGAGCCTGGGGATGAAGAAGGGGATCACACAGAGAGCCTTGGGATGGAGAAGGGGGTCACAAAGAGAGAGCTTGAGCATGGAGGAGGGGATCACACAGAGAGCTTGGTGATGGAGAAGGGGACAACACATAGAACCTGGGATTGGCGAAATGGATCACATAGAGAGCTTGGAGATGGAGAAGGGGATTACACAGGGAGCCTTCGGATGGAGAAGGGGTTCACACAGAGAGTCTGGGGATGGAGAAGGGGATCACACAGGGAGTCTGGTGATGGAGAAGGGGATCACTGAGACATCCAGGGGATGCAGATGGGGTTCACACAGAGAGCCTGGGCAGAAAAGATGTATATCACAGAGACTGGGCAGAAAGAAGCGGATCACTGAGACTGGGCAGGGAGAAGGGGATCACACAGGGAGCCTGGCGATAAAGAAAGAGATCACACAGAGAGCCTGGGCATGGAGAAGGGGATCACACTGGGAGCCTGGGGATGGAGTCAGGGATGACACAGAGAGCCTGGGCATGGAGAATGGGATCACACAGGGAGTCTGGGGATGGAGAAGGGGATAACAAAGAGAGCCTGGGGATGGAGAAGGGGATCACACAGGTAGTTTAATGATGGAGATGAGGATCACACAGAGAGCTTGAGGATGGAGAAGGGGATCACACATGAAGCCTGGGGATGGAGAAAAGGATCACACAGAGAGCTGAAGGATGGAGAAGGGGATCACACAGAGAGCCTGGGGATGGAGTAGGGCATCACACAGAGAGCTTGGAAATGGAGAATGGTATCACACACAGATCCTGGGGATGGAGAAGGGGGATCACACAGAGAGACTGGGGATGGAGAAGGGGATCACACAGAAAGCCTGGGAATGGAGAAGGGGATGACACAGGGAGCCTGCAGATGGAGAAGTGGATCACATAGAGAGCCTGGGGATGAAGAAGAGGATCACACAGAGAGCCTTGGGATGAAAAAGGGGGTCACAAAGAGAGAGTTTGAGCATTGGAGAGGGGGATCACACAGAGTGTTTGGGGATGGAAAAGGGGATCACACAGAGAACCTGGGAATAAAGAAGGGGATCACATAGAGAGCTTGGAAATATAGAAGAAGATCACACAGGGAGCCTGGGCATGGAGAATGGGATCACAGAGGGAGCTTGGGAATGGAGAAGGGGATCACACAGAGAGCCTGGGCATGGAGATGGGGATCACACAGGGATCCTGGGGATGGAGAAGGGGATCACACAGTGAGCCCAGGGATGGAGAAGGGGATCACAGAGGGAGCCTGGGGATGGAGAAGGGGATCACACAGAGAGCTTGGGGATGGAGAAGGGGATCACACAGAAAGCCTGAGCATGGAGAAGGGGATCACACAGGGAGCCTGGGGATGGAGAATGGGATCACATAGAAAGATTGGGCATGGAGAAGGGGATCACACAGTGAGCCTGGTGATGGAGAAGTGGATCACAGAGAGAGCCTGGGGATGGAGAAGGGGATCACACAGGGAGCCGAGGGATGGTTAAGGGGATCACACAGAGAGCCTGGGGATGGAGAAGGGGATCACACAGAGAGCCTGGGGATGGAGAAGGGGATCACACAGGGAGCCTGGGGATGGAGAATAGGATCACACAGAGAGCCTGGGAATAGAGAAGTGGATCACACAGGGAGCCTGGGGATAGAGAAGAAGATCACACAGAGAGCCTGGGGATGGAAAAGGGGGTCACAAAGAGAGAGCTTGGACATGGAAGAGGGGATCACACAGAGGGCTTGGGGATGGAGAAGGGGATTACACAGAGAGCCTGGGAATGGAGAAGTAGATCACATAGAGAGCTAGGAGATGGAGAACAGGATTACACAGAGAGCTGGAAATAGAGTAGGGAATCACACAGAGAACTTGGAGATCTAGAAGGGGATCACACAGAGAGCTTAAGGATGCAGAAAGGGATCACACAGATAGCTTGTGAATGGAGAAGGGGATCACCCAGAGAGCCTGGAAATGGAGAAGGAGATCACACAGGGAGCCTGGGGATGGAGAAGGGGATCACACAGGCAGCCTGTGGATGGAGAATTGGATCACACAGAGAGCCAGGGGATGAAGAAGGGGATCACAGAAAGAGCCTTGTGATGGAGTAGGGTGTCACAAAGAGAGAGCTTGGACATGGAGGAGGGAATCACACAGAGAGCTTAGGGACAAATAAGGAAATCACACAGAGAGCCTGGGAATGGAGAAGGGGATCTCATAAAGAGCTTTGAGATGGAGAAGGGGATCACACAGGGACTTTGGGGATGGAGATGGGGATCTCATAGGGAGCCTGGGCATGGAGAAAGGGATCACACAGAGATCCTGGGGATGGAGAAGCGGATCACAGAGGAAGTTTGGGGATGGATATAAGGATCACACAGAGAGCCTGGGCATGGAGAAGGGGATCACACAGGGAGCCTAAGGATGGAGAAGAAGATCACACAGGGAGCCTGGGGATGGAGAAGGGGATCACACAGAGAGCCCTGGGATGGAGAAGAGGATCACACAGAGAGCCTGGGTAGGGAGAAGTGGATCACAGAGACTAGGCAGAAAGAAGCAGATCACAGAGACTGGGCAGCAAGAAAGGGATCACACAGAAAGCTTGGGGATTGAGAAGGAGATCACACAGAGAGCCTGGGCATGGAGAAGGCAATCACACAGACAGGCTGGGCATGGAGAAGGGGATCACATAGAAATCTTTGAGATGGAGAAGAAGATTACATAGGGAGCCTGGGGATGGAGAAGGGGATCACACAGGTAGCCTGGGGATGGAGAAGAGGATCACACAGAGAGCCTGGGAATAAAAAAAGGGGATCACACATGGAGCCTGGGGATGGAGAAGAAGATCACACAGAGAGCCTGGGGATGAAGAAGGGGATCACACAGAGAGCCTGGGGATGGAGAAGGGGATTACACAGACAGCCTGGGAATTGAGAAGTAGATCACATAGAGAGCTAGGAGATGGAGAACAGGATTACACAGAGAGCTGGAAATAGAGTAGGGAATCACACAGAGAGCTTGGGGATGGAGAAGGGGATCACACTGGGAGCCTGGGGATGGAGACTGGGATCACACAGAGAGCCTGGACATGGAGAAAATGATCACACAGAGAGTCTGGAGATAAAGAAGGGGATCACAAAGAGACCCTGCGGATGGAGAAGGGGTTCACACAGAGAGCCTGGGGATGGAGAAGGGGATCACACAGGGAGTTTAAGGATGGAGATGAGGATCACACAGAGAGCATGGGCATAGAGAAGGAGATCACAGAGAGAGCCTGGGGATGGAGAAGGGATCACACAGAGAGCCCGGGCATGGAGAAGGGAGTCACAAAGAGAGAGCTTGGGCATGGAGTTCCGATAACACAGAGTGCCTGGGGATAGAGAAGGGGGATAACACTGAGAGCCTGGGAATGCAGAAGCGGATCACAAAGAGATCCTGGACATGGAGAAGCGGATCAGAGACGAAGTTTGGGGATGGAGATGGGAAACACATAGAGAGCCAGGGCATGGAGAAGGGTATCACATAGTTAGGCTTGGGATGGAGAAGTGGAAAACACAGAGAGCCTGGGAATGGAGAAGGGGATCACACAGGGAGCCTGGGGATGGAGAAGAAGATCACTCAGAGAGCCTGGGGATTAAAAAGGGGATCACACAGAGAGCTTGAAGATGCAGAAGGGGATTACACAGAGAGCCTGGGAATGGAGAAGGAGATCACATAGAGAGCTTGGAGATCTAGAAGGGGATCACACAGAGAGCTTAAGGATGGAGAAAGGGATCACACAGAGAGCTTGTGAATGGAGAAGGGGATCACACAGGGAGCCTGGGGATGGAGAAGGGGATCACACAGGGAGCCTGGGGATGGAGAAGGGGATCACATAGAGAGCTTTGAGATGGAGAAGGGAATCACACAGAGAGATTGGGGATGGAGAAGAGGATCACAGAGGAAGTTTGGGGATGGATATAAGGATCACACAGAGAGCCTGGGAATGGAGAAGGGGATCACACAGGGAGCCTAAGGATGGAGAAGAAGATCACACAGGGAGCCTGGGGATGGAGAAGGGATTACACGAGAGCCTGGGTAGGGAGAATTGGATCACAGAGACTGGGCAGAAAGAAGCAGATCACACAGAAAGCTTGGGGATGGAGAAGTAGATCACACAGAGAGCCTGGGCATGGAGAAGGGGATCACACAGGGAGTTCGGGCATGGAGAAGGGGATCACACAGGGAGCCTGGGTATGGAGAAGGGGATCACACAGAGAGCCTGGGAATGGAAAAGGGGGTCACAAAGAGAGAGCTTGGACATGGAAGAGGGGATAACGCAGAGAGCTTGGGGATGGAGAAGTGGATCACACAGAGAGCCTAGGCATAAAGAAGGGGATCACACAGGGAGCCTGGGGATGGAGAAGGGGATCACACAGAAAGCCTGGGCATAAAGAAGAGGTCACACAAAGAGCCTGGGAATGGAGAAGGGGATCACATGGAGAGCCCAGGGATGGAGAAGGGGATCACACAGTGAGCCTGGGGATGGAGAAGAAGATCACACAGGGAGCCTGGGGATGAAGAAAAGGATCACACAGGGAGCCTCGGCATGGAGAAGGGGATCACACAGAGAGCCTGGGGATGGAGAAGAAAATCACACAGAGAGCCTGGCATGGAGAAGGGGATCACACAGGGAACCTGGGCAGAAAGAAGTGTATCACAGAGACTGGGCAGAATGAAGTAGATCACAGAGTCTGGGCAGGGAGAAGGGGATCACACAGAGACCTTGGGGATGGAGAAGGGGATCACACAGAGAGCCTGGGGATGTAGAAGGGGATCACACAGAGAGCCTGGCAGGGAGAAGTGGATCACACAGACTGGGCAGAAAGAAGCAGATCACAGAGACTGGGCAGGGAGAAGGGGATCAAACAGAGAGCCTGGGATGGAGAATGGGATCACACTGGGAGCCCAGGGATGAAGAAGGGGATCACATAGAGAGCCTGGTGATGGAGAAGTGGATCACACATGGAGCCCAGCATGGAGAAGGGGATCAGACAGGGAGCCTGGGCATGGAGAAGGGGATCAAACAGAGAGCCAGCGGATGGAGAAGGGGATCACACAGAGAGCCCAGCAATGTAGAAGAAGATCACACAGAGAGCCTGGGCAGATAGAAGTGGATCACAGAGACTGGGCAGAAAGAAGTGGATCGCAGAGACTGGGTAGGGAGAAGGGGATCACATAGAGAGCTGGGAATGGAGAAGGGGATCACACAGAGAGCCTTGGCATGGAGAAGGAGATAACACAGGGAGCCTGGGGATGGAGAAGGGGATCACACAGAGATCCTGGACATGGAGAAGGGGATCACACAGCAAGCCCAGAAATGGAGAAGGGGATCACACAGAGAACCTGGGGATTGAGAAGGGGATCACACAGAGAGCCCGGAGATGGAGAAGACGATCACATAGAGAGCCTGGGCAGGGAGAAGTGTATCACAGAGACTGGGCAGAGAGAAGCGGATCACAGAGACTAGGCACAGAGAAGAGGATCACACAGAGAGCCTGGGCATGGAGAATGGGTTCACACAGAGAGGATGGGCATGCAGAAGGGGATCACACAGGAAGCCTGGGGATGGAGAAGGGGATCACACAGAGAGCCTGGGAATGGAGAAGGGGATCACACAGAGAACCTGGGGAGGAAGAAGGGGATCACACAGAGAGCCTGGGGATGGAGAAGGGGATCACACAGAGAGCCTGGGGATGGAGAAGGTGATCACACAGGGAGCCTGGGGATGGAGAAGTTGATCACACAGGGAGCCTGGGGATGGAGAACAGGATCACACAGGGAGCCTGGGGATGGAGAAGGGGATCACACAGGGAGTATGGAGATAATTATGAGGATCACACAGAGAGCCCAGGGATGGAGAAGGGGATCACACAGAGAGCCTGGGGTGGAGAAGGTGATCACACAGGGAGCCTGGGGTGGAGAATGGGATCACACAGGGAGCCTGGGGATGGAAAGGGGGATCACACAGAGAGCCTGGGAATAAAGAAGGGGATCACACAGAGAGCCTTGGGATGGAGAAGAAGGATCACACAGAGAGACTGGGCATAAAGAAGGGGCACACACAAGGAGTTTGGGGATGAAGATGGGGATCACACAGGGAGTTTGGGGATGGAGTTGGGGATCACACAGAGAGACTGGGCATGGAGAAGGGGATCACACAGAGAGATTGGGGATGGAGGACTGGATCACACAGAATGCTTAGGGATGGAGTTGGGGATCACACAGGGAGCCTTGGGATGGAGAAGGGGTTCACACAGAGAGCCTTGGGATGGAGAAGAGGGATCACACAGAGAGCCTGGGTATGGAGAAGGGGATGACACAGGGAGTTTGGGGATGGCGATGGGGATCACACAGAGAGCCTGGGCATGGAGAAGGTAATCACACAGATAACCTGGGGATGGAGAAGAGGGATCACACAGGGAGTTTGGGGATGGGGATGGGGATCACACAGAGAGCCTGGGCATGGAGTTGGGGATCACAGAGAGAGAATGGGGATGGAGAAGGGGATCACACAGAGATCCTGAGGATGGAGAAGGGGATCACTCAGGGAGTTTGGGGATGGAGAAGGGGATCACACAGAGTGCCTGGCGATGGAGAAAATAATCATACAGGGAACCTGGGGATGGAGAAGGGGATCACACAGTGAGCCTGGGAATAAAGAAGGGGATCACACAGGGAGCCTGGGGATGGAGAAGGGGATCACACAGAGAGCCTGGAGATGTAGAAGGAGATCACAGAGAGAGCCTGGGTGCCACAGTCCGGCTGCAGCAGAATAACCGGGGGGTGACGAATAAGTTGTGTACGTTGATGCAGCAGGAATGGAAGCCGTTTATTGTAGGACAACAGAGCTATTTATACATTTTGCACAGCTTATCTTAATTAGCATAAACTAGATACATCAGTCAACCAATAAGGAATCTCCACACTTAATGGCTTGCTTTTGTTATTTCTCAAACCACTCCCTCTGGCATTTTGCCAGGCACCATCCAGACTTGTTTACGAACTCTAACATTTCCCTGGCAAAATACCAGGTGTTATTTTGACTTTTTTACAGACCTTAACACCTGGGGATGGAGAATGGGATCACATAGAGAGCTTGGAGATGCAGAAGGGGATCACACAGGGAGCCTGGGGATGCAGAAGGGTATCACACAGAGAGCCTTGGCATGGAGATGGGGATCTGACAGGGATCCTGGGGATGGAGAAGGTCACACAGGGAGCCCAGGGATGGAGAAGTGGATCACACAGAGAGCCTGGGGATGGAGAAGGAGATCACACAGAGAGCCCGGGGATGGAGAAGTTGATCACACAGTGAGCCCAAGGGTGGAGAAGGGGATCACACAGAGAGCCTGGGCAGGGAGAATTGGATCACAGAGACTGGGCAGAAAGAAGCTGATCACAGAGACTAGGTAGGGAGAAGGGGATCACACAGAGAGCTTGAGGATGAAGAAGGGGATCACTCAGAGAGCCTGGGCATGGAGAAAGTAATCACACAGAGAGCCTGGGCATGGAGAAGGGGATCACACATAAAGCCTGGGGCTGGTGAAGGGGATCATACAGGGAGCCTGGGGATGGAGAAGGGGATCACACAGAGAGCCTGGGGATGGAGAAGGGGATCACACACAGAGCCTGGGGATGGAGTAGAGGGATCACACAGGGCGTTTGGAGATGGAGATGGGGATCACACAGAGAGCCTGGGCATGGAGAAGAGGATCACACAGAGAGATTGGGTAGGGAGAAGTGGATCACACAGAGAGCCCGGGGATGGAGAAGGGGATAACATAGGGAGTTTTGGGATGGAGATGGGAATCACACAGAGTGCCTGGAGATGGATTAGGGGATCATACAGGGAGCCTAAGGAAAAAGAAGGGGATCACACAGAGAGCCTAGGAATGGAGAAGGGGATCACAGAGAGAGCCTGGGGATGGAGAAGAGGATCACACAGAGAGAGCTTGAGCATGGAGGAGGGGATCACACAGAATGCTTGGGGATGGAGAATAGGTTCACACAGAGAGCCTAGGATTGGAGAAGGAAATCACATAGAGAGCTTGAAGATTGAGAAGGGGATCACACAGGGAGCCTGGGGATAAAGCAGGGGATCACGCAGCGAGCCTGGCGATGGAGAAGGGTACCACACAGAGACCCTGGGCATGGAGTAAAGGATCACAGAAAAAGCCTGGGCATGGAGAAGGGAATCACATAGAGAGCCTTGGGATGGAGATGGGGATCACAAAGAGAGCCTGGTGATGGAGAAGGGGGATCACACAGAGAGCCTGGGCATGGAGAAGGGGATCACACAGGGAGTTTCGGGATGGAGAAGGGGATCACACATAGAGCCTGGGGATGGGGAAGGGGATTACATTGGGAGCCTGGGGATGGAGAAGGGGATCACACAGAGAGCCTGGGGATGGAAAAGGGGGATCACACAGAGAGCCTGGGATGGAGAAGGGGATCACACAAAGAGCCTGGGCAGAATGAAGTGGATCACAGAGACTGGGCAGAAAGAAGCAGATCACAGAGACTGGGCAGAGAGAAGGGGATTACTCAGAGAGCTGGGGATGGAGAAGGAGATCACACACAGAGCCTGGGCATGGAGAAGGGGATAACACAGGGAGCCTGGGGATGGAGAAGGGGATCACACCGAGAGCCTGGGCATTGAGAAGGGGATCACACAGAGAGCCTGGGGATGGAGAAGGGGATCGCAAAGAGAGCCTGGTGATGGAGAAGGGGATCACACAGCCAACCCAGGGATGGAGAAGAGGATCACACAGAGAGCCTGGGGATGGAGAAGGGGATCACAGAGACGGGGCAGAGAGAAGCGGATCACAGAGACTGGGCACAGAGAAGAGGGTCACACAGAGAGCTTTGGATGGATAAGGCGATCACACAGAGAGCCTGGGCATGGAGAAGGAATTCACACAGTGAGGCTGGGCCTGGAGAAGGGGGTCACACAGGAAGCATGGGGATAGAGAAGTGCAACACACAGAGAACCTGGGAATGGAGAAGGGGATCACACAGAGAACCTGGGGATGGAGAAGGGGATCACACAGAGAGCCTGGGGATGGAGAAGGGGATCACACAGAGAGCCTGGGGATGGAGAAGGGGGATCACACAGAGAGCCCAGGAATGGAGAAGGGGATCACACAGAGAGCCTGGGGATGGAGAAGGTGATCACACAGGGAGCCTGGTGATGGAGAAGGGGATCACAGAGGGAGCCTGGGGATGGAAAATAGGATCACACAGAGAGCCTGGGGATAAAGAAGGGGATCACACAGAGAGCCTGGGGATGGAGAAGAGGATCCCACAGTGAGCCTTGGCATGGAGAAAGGGATCACACAGAGAGCCTGGGTATGGAGAAGGGGATCACACAGAGAGCCCAGAAATGTAGAAGGGGATCACACAGAGAGCCTGGGGATGGAGAAGGGGATCACACACAGAGCCTGGGGATGGAGAAGAGGGATCACAGAGGGAGCCTGGGGATGGAAAATAGGATCACACAGAGAGCCTGGGGATAAAGAAGGGGATCACACAGAGAGCCTGGGGATGGAGAAGGGGATCGCAAAGAGAGCCTGGTGATGGAGAAGGGGATCACACAGCCAACCCAGGGATGGAGAAGAGGATCACACAGAGAGCCTGGGGAGGGAGAAGTGGATCACAGAGACGGGGCAGAGAGAAGCGGATCACAGAGACTGGGCACAGAGAAGAGGGTCACACAGAGAGCTTTGGATGGATAAGGCGATCACACAGAGAGCCTGGGCATGGAGAAGGAATTCACACAGTGAGGCTGGGCCTGGAGAAGGGGGTCACACAGGAAGCATGGGGATAGAGAAGTGCAACACACAGAGAACCTGGGAATGGAGAAGGGGATCACACAGAGAACCTGGGGATGGAGAAGGGGATCACACAGAGAGCCTGGGGATGGAGAAGGGGATCACACAGAGAGCCTGGGGATGGAGAAGGGGGATCACACAGAGAGCCCAGGAATGGAGAAGGGGATCACACAGAGAGCCTGGGTATGGAGAAGGGGATCACACAGAGAGCCTGGGAATGGAAAAGGGGGTCACAAAGAGAGAGCTTGGACATGGAAGAGGGGATAACGCAGAGAGCTTGGGGATGGAGAAGTGGATCACACAGAGAGCCTAGGCATAAAGAAGGGGATCACACAGGGAGCCTGGGGATGGAGAAGGGGATCACACAGAAAGCCTGGGCATAAAGAAGAGGTCACACAAAGAGCCTGGGAATGGAGAAGGGGATCACATGGAGAGCCCAGGGATGGAGAAGGGGATCACACAGTGAGCCTGGGGATGGAGAAGAAGATCACACAGGGAGCCTGGGGATGAAGAAAAGGATCACACAGGGAGCCTCGGCATGGAGAAGGGGATCACACAGAGAGCCTGGGGATGGAGAAGAAAATCACACAGAGAGCCTGGCATGGAGAAGGGGATCACACAGGGAACCTGGGCAGAAAGAAGTGTATCACAGAGACTGGGCAGAATGAAGTAGATCACAGAGTCTGGGCAGGGAGAAGGGGATCACACAGAGACCTTGGGGATGGAGAAGGGGATCACACAGAGAGCCTGGGGATGTAGAAGGGGATCACACAGAGAGCCTGGCAGGGAGAAGTGGATCACACAGACTGGGCAGAAAGAAGCAGATCACAGAGACTGGGCAGGGAGAAGGGGATCAAACAGAGAGCCTGGGATGGAGAATGGGATCACACTGGGAGCCCAGGGATGAAGAAGGGGATCACATAGAGAGCCTGGTGATGGAGAAGTGGATCACACATGGAGCCCAGCATGGAGAAGGGGATCAGACAGGGAGCCTGGGCATGGAGAAGGGGATCAAACAGAGAGCCAGCGGATGGAGAAGGGGATCACACAGAGAGCCCAGCAATGTAGAAGAAGATCACACAGAGAGCCTGGGCAGATAGAAGTGGATCACAGAGACTGGGCAGAAAGAAGTGGATCGCAGAGACTGGGTAGGGAGAAGGGGATCACATAGAGAGCTGGGAATGGAGAAGGGGATCACACAGAGAGCCTTGGCATGGAGAAGGAGATAACACAGGGAGCCTGGGGATGGAGAAGGGGATCACACAGAGATCCTGGACATGGAGAAGGGGATCACACAGCAAGCCCAGAAATGGAGAAGGGGATCACACAGAGAACCTGGGGATTGAGAAGGGGATCACACAGAGAGCCCGGAGATGGAGAAGACGATCACATAGAGAGCCTGGGCAGGGAGAAGTGTATCACAGAGACTGGGCAGAGAGAAGCGGATCACAGAGACTAGGCACAGAGAAGAGGATCACACAGAGAGCCTGGGCATGGAGAATGGGTTCACACAGAGAGGATGGGCATGCAGAAGGGGATCACACAGGAAGCCTGGGGATGGAGAAGGGGATCACACAGAGAGCCTGGGAATGGAGAAGGGGATCACACAGAGAACCTGGGGAGGAAGAAGGGGATCACACAGAGAGCCTGGGGATGGAGAAGGGGATCACACAGAGAGCCTGGGGATGGAGAAGGTGATCACACAGGGAGCCTGGGGATGGAGAAGTTGATCACACAGGGAGCCTGGGGATGGAGAACAGGATCACACAGGGAGCCTGGGGATGGAGAAGGGGATCACACAGGGAGTATGGAGATAATTATGAGGATCACACAGAGAGCCCAGGGATGGAGAAGGGGATCACACAGAGAGCCTGGGGTGGAGAAGGTGATCACACAGGGAGCCTGGGGTGGAGAATGGGATCACACAGGGAGCCTGGGGATGGAAAGGGGGATCACACAGAGAGCCTGGGAATAAAGAAGGGGATCACACAGAGAGCCTTGGGATGGAGAAGAAGGATCACACAGAGAGACTGGGCATAAAGAAGGGGCACACACAAGGAGTTTGGGGATGAAGATGGGGATCACACAGGGAGTTTGGGGATGGAGTTGGGGATCACACAGAGAGACTGGGCATGGAGAAGGGGATCACACAGAGAGATTGGGGATGGAGGACTGGATCACACAGAATGCTTAGGGATGGAGTTGGGGATCACACAGGGAGCCTTGGGATGGAGAAGGGGTTCACACAGAGAGCCTTGGGATGGAGAAGAGGGATCACACAGAGAGCCTGGGTATGGAGAAGGGGATGACACAGGGAGTTTGGGGATGGCGATGGGGATCACACAGAGAGCCTGGGCATGGAGAAGGTAATCACACAGATAACCTGGGGATGGAGAAGAGGGATCACACAGGGAGTTTGGGGATGGGGATGGGGATCACACAGAGAGCCTGGGCATGGAGTTGGGGATCACAGAGAGAGAATGGGGATGGAGAAGGGGATCACACAGAGATCCTGAGGATGGAGAAGGGGATCACTCAGGGAGTTTGGGGATGGAGAAGGGGATCACACAGAGTGCCTGGCGATGGAGAAAATAATCATACAGGGAACCTGGGGATGGAGAAGGGGATCACACAGTGAGCCTGGGAATAAAGAAGGGGATCACACAGGGAGCCTGGGGATGGAGAAGGGGATCACACAGAGAGCCTGGAGATGTAGAAGGAGATCACAGAGAGAGCCTGGGTGCCACAGTCCGGCTGCAGCAGAATAACCGGGGGGTGACGAATAAGTTGTGTACGTTGATGCAGCAGGAATGGAAGCCGTTTATTGTAGGACAACAGAGCTATTTATACATTTTGCACAGCTTATCTTAATTAGCATAAACTAGATACATCAGTCAACCAATAAGGAATCTCCACACTTAATGGCTTGCTTTTGTTATTTCTCAAACCACTCCCTCTGGCATTTTGCCAGGCACCATCCAGACTTGTTTACGAACTCTAACATTTCCCTGGCAAAATACCAGGTGTTATTTTGACTTTTTTACAGACCTTAACACCTGGGGATGGAGAATGGGATCACATAGAGAGCTTGGAGATGCAGAAGGGGATCACACAGGGAGCCTGGGGATGCAGAAGGGTATCACACAGAGAGCCTTGGCATGGAGATGGGGATCTGACAGGGATCCTGGGGATGGAGAAGGTCACACAGGGAGCCCAGGGATGGAGAAGTGGATCACACAGAGAGCCTGGGGATGGAGAAGGAGATCACACAGAGAGCCCGGGGATGGAGAAGTTGATCACACAGTGAGCCCAAGGGTGGAGAAGGGGATCACACAGAGAGCCTGGGCAGGGAGAATTGGATCACAGAGACTGGGCAGAAAGAAGCTGATCACAGAGACTAGGTAGGGAGAAGGGGATCACACAGAGAGCTTGAGGATGAAGAAGGGGATCACTCAGAGAGCCTGGGCATGGAGAAAGTAATCACACAGAGAGCCTGGGCATGGAGAAGGGGATCACACATAAAGCCTGGGGCTGGTGAAGGGGATCATACAGGGAGCCTGGGGATGGAGAAGGGGATCACACAGAGAGCCTGGGGATGGAGAAGGGGATCACACACAGAGCCTGGGGATGGAGTAGAGGGATCACACAGGGCGTTTGGAGATGGAGATGGGGATCACACAGAGAGCCTGGGCATGGAGAAGAGGATCACACAGAGAGATTGGGTAGGGAGAAGTGGATCACACAGAGAGCCCGGGGATGGAGAAGGGGATAACATAGGGAGTTTTGGGATGGAGATGGGAATCACACAGAGTGCCTGGAGATGGATTAGGGGATCATACAGGGAGCCTAAGGAAAAAGAAGGGGATCACACAGAGAGCCTAGGAATGGAGAAGGGGATCACAGAGAGAGCCTGGGGATGGAGAAGAGGATCACACAGAGAGAGCTTGAGCATGGAGGAGGGGATCACACAGAATGCTTGGGGATGGAGAATAGGTTCACACAGAGAGCCTAGGATTGGAGAAGGAAATCACATAGAGAGCTTGAAGATTGAGAAGGGGATCACACAGGGAGCCTGGGGATAAAGCAGGGGATCACGCAGCGAGCCTGGCGATGGAGAAGGGTACCACACAGAGACCCTGGGCATGGAGTAAAGGATCACAGAAAAAGCCTGGGCATGGAGAAGGGAATCACATAGAGAGCCTTGGGATGGAGATGGGGATCACAAAGAGAGCCTGGTGATGGAGAAGGGGGATCACACAGAGAGCCTGGGCATGGAGAAGGGGATCACACAGGGAGTTTCGGGATGGAGAAGGGGATCACACATAGAGCCTGGGGATGGGGAAGGGGATTACATTGGGAGCCTGGGGATGGAGAAGGGGATCACACAGAGAGCCTGGGGATGGAAAAGGGGGATCACACAGAGAGCCTGGGATGGAGAAGGGGATCACACAAAGAGCCTGGGCAGAATGAAGTGGATCACAGAGACTGGGCAGAAAGAAGCAGATCACAGAGACTGGGCAGAGAGAAGGGGATTACTCAGAGAGCTGGGGATGGAGAAGGAGATCACACACAGAGCCTGGGCATGGAGAAGGGGATAACACAGGGAGCCTGGGGATGGAGAAGGGGATCACACCGAGAGCCTGGGCATTGAGAAGGGGATCACACAGAGAGCCTGGGGATGGAGAAGGGGATCGCAAAGAGAGCCTGGTGATGGAGAAGGGGATCACACAGCCAACCCAGGGATGGAGAAGAGGATCACACAGAGAGCCTGGGGATGGAGAAGGGGATCACAGAGACGGGGCAGAGAGAAGCGGATCACAGAGACTGGGCACAGAGAAGAGGGTCACACAGAGAGCTTTGGATGGATAAGGCGATCACACAGAGAGCCTGGGCATGGAGAAGGAATTCACACAGTGAGGCTGGGCCTGGAGTAGGGGGTCACACAGGAAGCATGGGGATAGAGAAGTGCAACACACAGAGAACCTGGGAATGGAGAAGGGGATCACACAGAGAACCTGGGGATGGAGAAGGGGATCACACAGAGAGCCTGGGGATGGAGAAGGGGATCACACAGAGAGCCTGGGGATGGAGAAGGGGGATCACACAGAGAGCCCAGGAATGGAGAAGGGGATCACACAGAGAGCCTGGGGATGGAGAAGGTGATCACACAGGGAGCCTGGTGATGGAGAAGGGGATCACAGAGGGAGCCTGGGGATGGAAAATAGGATCACACAGAGAGCCTGGGGATAAAGAAGGGGATCACACAGAGAGCCTGGGGATGGAGAAGAGGATCCCACAGTGAGCCTTGGCATGGAGAAAGGGATCACACAGAGAGCCTGGGTATGGAGAAGGGGATCACACAGAGAGCCCAGAAATGTAGAAGGGGATCACACAGAGAGCCTGGGGATGGAGAAGGGGATCACACACAGAGCCTGGGGATGGAGAAGAGGGATCACAGAGGGAGCCTGGGGATGGAAAATAGGATCACACAGAGAGCCTGGGGATAAAGAAGGGGATCACACAGAGAGCCTGGGGATGGAGAAGGGGATCGCAAAGAGAGCCTGGTGATGGAGAAGGGGATCACACAGCCAACCCAGGGATGGAGAAGAGGATCACACAGAGAGCCTGGGGAGGGAGAAGTGGATCACAGAGACGGGGCAGAGAGAAGCGGATCACAGAGACTGGGCACAGAGAAGAGGGTCACACAGAGAGCTTTGGATGGATAAGGCGATCACACAGAGAGCCTGGGCATGGAGAAGGAATTCACACAGTGAGGCTGGGCCTGGAGAAGGGGGTCACACAGGAAGCATGGGGATAGAGAAGTGCAACACACAGAGAACCTGGGAATGGAGAAGGGGATCACACAGAGAACCTGGGGATGGAGAAGGGGATCACACAGAGAGCCTGGGGATGGAGAAGGGGATCACACAGAGAGCCTGGGGATGGAGAAGGGGGATCACACAGAGAGCCCAGGAATGGAGAAGGGGATCACACAGAGAGCCTGGGGATGGAGAAGGTGATCACACAGGGAGCCTGGTGATGGAGAAGGGGATCACAGAGGGAGCCTGGGGATGGAAAATAGGATCACACAGAGAGCCTGGGGATAAAGAAGGGGATCACACAGAGAGCCTGGGGATGGAGAAGAGGATCCCACAGTGAGCCTTGGCATGGAGAAAGGGATCACACAGAGAGCCTGGGTATGGAGAAGGGGATCACACAGAGAGCCCAGAAATGTAGAAGGGGATCACACAGAGAGCCTGGGGATGGAGAAGGGGATCACACACAGAGCCTGGGGATGGAGAAGAGGGATCACACAGGGAGTTTTGGGATAGAAATTGAAATCACACAGAGAGCCTGGGCATGGAGAAGGGGATCACACAGAGAGATTGGTTATGAAGAAGCAGATCACACAGAGAGCCTGGGAATTGAGAAGGGGATCACACAGGGAGTTTTGGGATGGAGATGGGGATCACACAGACTGCCTGTGGTGGAGAAGGGGATCATACAGGGAGCCTGGGGATAAAGAAGGGGATCACACAGAGAGCCTGGGAATGGAGAAGGGGATCACACAGGGAGCCTGGGGATGGAGAAGGGGATCACACACAGAGAGCTTAAGCATGGAGGTGGGGATCACACAGAATGCTTGGGGATGGAGAAGGGGTTCACACAGAGAGCCTGGGATTGGAGAAGGAAATCACATAGAGATCTTGAAGATGGAGAAACGGACCACACAGAGATCCTGGCATGGAGAAAAGGATCACACAAAGAGCCTGGGCATGGAGAAGGGGATCACATAGAGAGCCTGGGCAGGGAGAAGGGGATCACACAGAGAGCCTTGGGATGGAGAAGGGGATCACACAAGGAGTTTGGGGAAGGAGATGGGGATAACACAGAGAGCCTGGGAATGGAGAAGGGGATCACACAGAAAGCCTGGGGATGGAGAAGAGGATCACAGAAAGAGCCTGGGCATGAAGAATGGGATCACACAGAGAGCCTTGGGAATGAGGAGGGGATCACACAGAGAGCTTGGGCATGGAGAAGGGGATCACACAGAGAGCCTGGGAATGGAGAAGGGGATCACATAGAGAGCTTTGAGATAAAGAAGGGGATCACATAGGGAGCCTGTGGATGGAGAAGTGGATTATACAGGGAGCCTGGGGATGGAAAAGGGGATCACACAGAGATCCTGGGCATGGAGAAGGCAATCAAACAGGGAGCCTCGGGATGGAGAAGGGGATCACACATAGAGCCTGGGCAGGGAGAAAGGGATCACATGGAGAGCCATGGGATGGAGAAGGGGATCAAACAGAGAGCCTGGAAATGGAGAAGGGGGATCACACAGGGAGTTTGGGGATGGAGATGGAAATCTCATAGGGCACCTCAGCATGGAGAAGGGGATCATACAGAGAGATTGGGTTGGAGAAAGAAATCAAACAGAGATCCTGGGGATGGAGAAGCGGATCACACAGGAAGTTTGGGGATGGAGATGGGGATCACACAAGAGAGCCTGGGGATGGAGTAGGGGATCAAATAGATAGCCAGGGCAGAAAGAATTGGATCACAGAGACTGGGCAGAAAGAAGCGGATCACAGAGACTGGGCAGGGAGAAGGGGATCACACAGAGAGCTTGGGGATGGAGAAGGGGATCAAACAGAGAGCCTGGGCATGGAGAAGGGGATCACACAGGGAGCCTGGGGAGGGAGAAGGGGATCACACAGAGAGCCTGGGCATGGAGAAGGGGATCACACAGAGAGCCCTGGGATAAAGAAGGGGATCACACAGGGAGCCTGGGGATGGAGAAGGGGATCATACAGGGAGCCTGGGCTTGGAGAAGGGGATCACACAGAGAGATTGGTTAGGGAGAAGCAGATCACACAGAGAGCCTGGGGATGGAGAAGGGGATCACATAGGGAGTTTTGGGATGGAGATGGGGATCACACAGAGTGCCTGGAGATGGATTAGGGGATCATACAGTGAGCCTGGTGAAAAAGAAGGGGATCACACAGAGAGCCTGGGAATGGAGAAGGGGATCACACAGGGAGACTGTGAATGGCAAAGGGGATCACACAGAGAGCCTAGGAATGGAGAAGGGGATCACAGAGAGAGCCTGGGGATAGAGAAGAGGATCACACAGAGTGAGCTTGAGCATGGAGGAGGGGATCACACAGAATGCTTGGGGATGGAGAATAGGTTCACACAGAGAGCCTGGATTTGGAGAAGAAAATCACATAGAGAGCTTGAAGATTGAGAAGCGGATCACACAGGGAGCCTGGGGTTGAAGCAGGGGATCACACAGGGAGTCTGGCGTTGGAGAAGGGTACCACACAGAGACCCTGGGCATGGAGTAAAGGATCACAGAAAGAGCCTGGGCATGGAGAAGGGCATCACAATGGAGCCTGGGCAGGGAGAAGGGGATCACACAGAGAGCCTTGGGATGGAGATGGGGATCACAAAGAGAGCCTGGTGATGGAGAAGTGGGATCACACAGAGAGCCTGGGCATGGAGAAGGGGATCACACAGGGAGTTTGGGGATGGAGAAGGGGATCACACAGACAGCCTGGGCATAAAGAAGGGGATCACATAGGGAGCCGGGGATAAAGAAGGGGATCACACAAAGAGCCCGGGGATGGAGAAGGGGATCACACAGAGAGCCTGGGGATGGAGAAGGGGATTACAAAGGGAGCCTGGGATGGAGAAGGGGATAATACAGAGAGCCTGGGAATGGAGAAGGGGATCACACAGAGAGCCTGGGCAGAAAGAAGTGGATCACAGAGACTGGGCAGAAAGAAGCAGATCACAGAGACTGGGCAGGAAGAAGGGGATTACCCAGAGAGCTGGGGATGGAGAAGGGGATCACACAGAGCGCCTGGGCATGGAAAAGGGGTTCACACAGGGAGCCTGGGCATGGAGCAGGGGATCACATAGAGAGCCTATGGATGTAGAAGGGGATCACACAGAGAGCCTGGTGATGGAGAATGGGATCACACAGCCAACCCAGGGATGGAGAAGAGGATCACACAGAGAGCCTGGAGAGGGAGAAGTGGATCACAGAGACTGGGCAAAGAGAAGCGGATCACAGAGACTTGGCAGGGAGAAGGGGATCACATAGAGAGCTTGGGGTGGAGAAGGAGATCACACAGAGATCCTGGGGATGGAGAAGGGGATCACACAGGGAGCCTGTGGATGGAAAAGGGATCAAACAGAGAGCCTAAGGATGGAGAAGGACATCACACAGAGAGCCTGGGGATGGAGAAGGGGATCATACAGAGACCCCGGGGATGGAGAAGGTGATCACACAAAGAGCCTTGGCATGGAGAAGGGGTTCACAAAGGGAACCCAGGCAGGAGAAGGGGATAACACAGAGAGCCTGGGGATGGAGAAGAAAATCACACAGAGAGCCTGGGGATGGAGTACAGGATCACACAAAGAGTCTGGGCATGGAGAAGGGGATCACACAGGGAGCCTGGTGATAAAGAAGGGGATCACACAGAGAGCCTGAGCATGGAGAAAGGGATCACACAGAGAGCCTGGGGATGGAGAAGGGGATCACACAGAAAGCCCTGGGATTGAGAAGGGGATCACACAGAGAGCCTGAGCATGGAGAAAGGGATCACACAGAGAGCCTGGGGATAAAGAAGGGGATCACACAGAGAGCCTGAGCATGGAGAAAGGGATCACACAGAGAGCCTGGGATGGAGAAGGTGATCACACAGGGAGCCTGGGGATGGAGAATGGGATCAAACAGGGAGCCTGGGGATGGGGAATGGGATCACACAGAGAGCCTGGGGAGGGAGAAGCTGGATCACACAGAGAGCCAGAAGATGGAGAAGGGGATCACACAGGGAATATGGGGATAAAGATGAGGATCACACAGGGAGCCCAGGATGGAGACGGGGATCACACAGGGAGCCTGGGGATGGAGAATGGGATAACACAGGGAGCCTGGGGATGGAAAAGGGGATCACACAGAGAGCCTTGTGATGGAGAAGGGGATCACACAGAGAACCTGGGGATAAAGAAGAGGCATCACACAGAGAGCCTGGGCATGGAGAAGGGGCACACACAAGGAGTTTGGGGATGGAGATGGCGATCACACAGGGAGTTTGGGGATGGAGAAGGGGATCACACAGAGAGATTGGGGATGGAGATGGAAATCACCCGGAGAACCTGGGGATGAATAAGGGGATCACAGAAGGAGCCTGGGGATAGAGAAGTGGATCACAAGAAGAGCCTGGGCATAAAGAACGATATCACACAGGGAGCCTGGGGATGGAGAGAAGGATCATACAGAGAAGCCAGCTGGTGCTTTGGATGAGATGTCAGCAACATTCTCCTGTTGCCGACTGCTCCTGAGTGCTGGGGAGAAGGTGTTTTAAAATCCCGGTGCAACCCTGAGCTAGCAAAGAATGAATGGACAGCACCATGGATGCTCAAATGTAACGGCTGGGCCCTGCCGTCAGCAGCACCTGGGGCTCTCTAAGGAAACAGCGATGGCCTCTTCTAACACCCACCAACTTTCAAACCGGAGCACCCCAGGTTGACCCCAAGGGAGAGAGGAACTGTTCTCAAAGCACTCTGGCTCAGCTTGCCAGACTGTGACAAGCCCCCGAGGACCCAGCTGGATGTGATTTCAGGCAAACGTGAGTCTTGTTGTCTAAGTCAGTCTGTGGCTGCAGATAGTAAGGCTTTACTTAGTATGTCTGAAACTGGAATGGACATGCTGTGTTTTATCTGACAATCCCACCTGACCCACAAAACACGATGATAAAGAAAAGTGTCTGTTCCTCATCTATGTGAGAAGAACCAAAAAACACCTCTGAAGTTCCCCACTTCCACCTGTGCATCAAGCAGGAGTGTTCCAGTGACCTAGGC
The DNA here is from genome assembly GCF_052094955.1 of Ictidomys tridecemlineatus. Lineage (NCBI taxonomy): Eukaryota > Metazoa > Chordata > Mammalia > Rodentia > Sciuridae > Ictidomys > Ictidomys tridecemlineatus. The sequence continues at coordinate 56,072 of NW_027522569.1, forward strand.
TGAAACCTGCTATAGGGGGTCCTGCAGCGCAACTGAGAACCAAGCAAAGATCTTTTATGAGGGAAAGAACCTTCACAAAGGCCTCAAAGAATTTCTGCAGAAAATGTGAGCTCAGCATTTCCAACAATTAAAAATCCAGCAGGGGAACTGGAGTTGTGGCTTAGTGGTAGAGAGTTCGTCTAGCATGTGTGAGGCCCTGGGTTTGATCCTCAGTACCACATAAAAATAAAATAGAGGTATTATGTCCACCTACAACTAAAACAAAATAGTAAAAGAGAAGAAAACAGCAGGGTTTAGTAGCAGCAAAAATCACAGAATCAGACTACAAGTTCTGCAGATTTGGGGATTCTTGCATATAATATTTAAATACATACCTAATTCCTACATTTTGGAAATTACTAGGCCAAGAACAAAGTTGGAGGACTGACATGCCCTGACCCTGACAATTACTGTGATCTTGACAGCTTTGCACTTGACAGAGCAGAGGACGCAGGCAACAGAACAGACCCACACAAGTACAGTCACAAAGGAGCAGAGGCACAGAGTGGAGCAGAGATGGCTGTGTTAACTGAGCATCCCCTGAAAATACCTAGGCACAGACCTTAAACTCCTCACAAAAAGTAACTCAGCGGGGGATCACAGATATTTAGGATCAGAGGCCTAATTATAAAGTGCAAAACTGCTGTAGTCTGGCTGGGCACAAATAATCGGGAGGTCACAAGCCACTTGTAGGTTCAAACAGGAACTACTTTATTGCCCTAACCCAATGGGAACTCAACCGGAACTCAATGGAAACTCCTCGAGAACTAACTAATGGGAACTCAAAGGGAACTCCATGAGAACTCAAAAGTAGCGGGCACCGGAGGTAGCAGGAGTCGCCTTATTGCCCGACAGCAGAGGTTTATATATACAACTGAATACACAGCTTGTTTCAATTTAGCATCATCCAGTTACAGTAATCAGTCATTATCTTAATAATTATACACAGCTTAACTTAATGATCATCATCTTAATGGCTCGCTGGCGTTACTTCTCAACTACTCCTTCTGGCAAAATGCCAGGCGCCATCTTGACTTGGTTGTGGCTTTCAACACAAAACTGTAAGACTAGAAGATCACAGAGGTGCAAACCTAGCTGGCTTTGGATTCATTGATAACCAAAATCACGGTCCAAAATCAAGTCCATGAAATGTAAGATGCATAGGTTAACTTCATTAAAATCAAAACTTACACTGTGAAAGACTCTCTGAAGAGAATGAAAATACAAGCCACAGCCGGAAGAAAATTTTTGCAAAACTCATATATGATAAAAGAATGGAACTCAAAATACACACAGAACACTTCCAACTTATCCACAAGGAAACCAGCAACCCAGTTACAAGTTGGGCAAAAGACCTGGACAGATGCCTCAACAAGGAAGACAGACAGACAGCAAATAAGCCCCAGACAAGCGGTTCCACATCCCCTATACTCAGGGAAATCCAAGTTGAAATACCTCTGCTCGCCTGCCAGAGCGGCCAAAATGCAGAACACCAGCAACAGCAAGGGTGGGGGAGGAGGGGGCATGACGGGAGGGCTCACTCGCCACTGGCCGCTGGGGCAAGAGGCCGGCGGGTCTCACACAGCCAAGACGCGCTCGCCTCATGCCCAGCGATCCCTGGCAACCCTCCTGACCGCCCGGTGAGTCGCGTGCACACAGAGGTCTTCCCAGGGTGTTCATAGCAGCCTTCTTCCCGATGGCCAAAACTCAGAAGCAAGCAGGATGTCCTTCTGTAAGTGGCTGGAAAAACAAGCTGGGTCACCTGAAGGCGGACATTGGTCAGTGATAAAAAACAAGCCATAAGCTATGAAAATACATGGAGGAAGCTCAAGGGCACATCCTCAGTGACAGAAACCAATCTGAGAAGGCTGCACGCTGCATGGTTGTGACCACATGACCCCCTGGAAAAGACCACACTGAGGACAGTGAAAGACCAGTGTCAGGCGAAGGAGCCTGGGGAGGGGGACAGCAGGCATAGAGGAAGTTTTGGAGAACTAATTCTGTGTGATGCTCTGGCGATGATACTTGCCATTATGTTTGCTAAAACCCACAGACTCTATGTCATGAAGACGGAACCCTATGAAAGCCATGGACGTGGTCAATAGCAGTGCGTCAGTACTGATTCACGAGCTGGGCAAACGGACTGCCCTGCCAGGAGGGCCATGGGTCTGGTGGGGGGAAACAAGGTGTAGGGGAAGGGGTCCAGGGGGACTCTGGGCGTTCTTTCTGTGTTTCAGTAAATCTAAAACTGCTCTACAAAATAAAGCCAATTAACTAGAACATACTAAAGGTATTATCAAATGATGTGGCAAGGATATGAGAACCTCCAAATTAGCAAACATTTACATTAAATAAAAATAATATAATACTTAAAATCAAAAACCTGGTGGATGGATTAAGTGGTGCATTAGACTCAACTGGAAAGAGAATTAGTAAATTGGAATACAGAGTTAAAAGAACCAACCAATGTATGGCACAGAGGCAGACAGATGGGAGATGAAGTGTCACTGATGCAGCAGCAGGGGATGACCCTCATTTGGAATCAGTATTCTGACTGAGTGAGACCATAGCAAGCAATGCTAGGTAGGGTTATCTCAGAACTGCTGAAGAGCAAATCCTGGGACTCAGCTGTAGAGGGGTAAATGGGAAGAAATCTACTCCTGGACACACCTACACATGTACAACATTGAATCCAATCAGCTATCTTTAAAGCACTGAGAAAAATAAATACCACCCCCTCCCCCAAATTTTCTGGCCAATGAAACTATTGTTGTATAAAAGGGATAAAATAGAGATGTTCTCAATAAAGTGTAAACATCAGAAGGCTTGCTACCCACAAAAGCTCATGACATTCTTTTTATTTTGGAGGGGGATTGAACTCAGGGGCACTTAACCACTGAGTCACATCTCCAGCCCTGTCTTGTATTTTATTTAGAGTAGTGTCTCACTGAGTTGCTTAGCGCCTCGCTTTTGCTGAAGCTAGCTTTGAACTCGTGATCCTCCTGCCTCAGCCTCCTGAGCCTCTGGGAATACAGGTGTGTGCCACACAGACTGGCTCAGGACGTTCTCAATGAGCACCAGATGCATGTCTGGAGGAAGAAGAGGGAGTCCAAGGCCACAGAGTCACAGGGACATACGTCATGTATTGTGGTGATATAAAGTGATAAATGTCTAAATTAGGTATTTATAACAATTAATAGAAATAGAATCTAACTAAAGAATAGCAAATAAAGTTCCAGGATTCTACATCTATTTGAAAGGAGAATAAAGTAATATGACTTCAGTTTCTCAGTGTTGAATATGCATGGTAAATCACCTATAATTACTCTTAAAAGAAAGAAAGTATATAACTTTAAATTACTAAAAAAGGAAAATCAAGAAAGCAACAATGAAATTGTGACAAAAAGAAATGAAAAATAAGAACGTGAGGGGCATCATTATCCAAAGCCCATGTATGAAGACATGGAATGGTGTGAACATGCTTGTATACAAACAGAGATACAAAAAATCGTGTTCTATGTATGTAATAAGAATTGTGATGCATGCTGTCATGTATTTAAAAAATAAAAACAATAAAAAAAGAAGTAAAAATGTACAAAGTTAGATGTGAATTTCAACGTTTAGTCCTCACATTAAATAGAAATGGAATAAGTATTCCAATAAATTTTCTATAGAAGACTCTTTAAAATAACCCTAACAAATAACTAGCAATACACTCAGTGAAATGTAAAACTTTTGGAGAATATAACAAAGCTTTATTGAAAGATACTATCAAAGAGCAAATTAAATGAAGAAACGCTTTGCTGATACCCAAGGGCTTGCATGAGGGAAAACGGGGGCAGTGTCGCTCCTCTCACACATGGTTGGTTTTCATGTGCATTAACAAGCCAGCTCTACATGTACGTGAAAGAAACGAGCCAGGACAGCCAGTCACTCTTCCAATAAGCACAGAGGTGAGAGGCTTCCCACACTCCATACCTCCAAAGGCTTCCATGCCACAGAGCAACCAGGCATCTTGTCGTGCCAGGGATGGATGGCCCAGGGGAGCAGAACATCGAGAAACAGTTAGGAGAGATCACCTGCCCCTGGACACAGGATTAAAGAATAACGATGCTTCTTATCATAGTCATGGGTGCCCAGAAATTGGCAATATTGGATTCCTTCAGCAGCAGCAGCCACAGCACCTGGAGAGGTTGGTGATGCAGATTCTTCAGCCTCGTACGAGTATCAGAAGGCACAGCAATGCCCACACTTGCTCTCACAGCCGCCTGGTGACGTCAACACTGGCCAGAGTCATCTGACCAATCAGCCTCACGTGAGTCTCTTAGGGGAATCTAATCTTGTTTGATTTACTATTGTTGATAAGGATCCAAACTGTGTAAAGTACAGCAAGTTCTTGTAGAAAATTAACATCATGCAAACGAATCTGTCTGGCAGGAAGTGCTCTCTGCCCAGTAGAGAAGGACCCCGAGAGTAAAGTTTCATTGCTCCCTAAGATGCCAGCCAGTTCTGTATCTGAGGTAGCCACCTTATTTTAGGAACTCCTATATAGCCCGCTCAAACTGCATCCGTTCTATCTTCCTTTGAACTAGCTGGTATCCGATTGACTCACTGAAGATTGACTGCATCTTTGAAAAATATTTGCCACAGATTTGTGTAAGAATTGCTGAAGCTTTTTGAAAAGTGTACTGGGATGCAGGAGAGAGGTGGATTGCAGTGGAAGGAGGTAGAAATTGAGGACTACTGGTGCTGAAGACTCAGCTATCCACAGGGGCAAATGAAACACCATTCAGGACCACCCTGCAAATAATAAGCACTGACCAACTGAAGTGTACTGAAAACATCACAAAACTTCAATCTTTCACAAGAAAATTCAGTATGACTTTACAAACGTAAGGTGGGGAAAATTTATTAAATACACAGAGAACACAGACCTCAAAGGAAACCACCCCAAGAAAGTAAAACAAGAAATCTGGCTACATTAAATGAAGAACTTCCACGTCTCAAATACACAAGGAAAACAGGGAAAAGACAACCCATAAACTGGGGTACAGATTGGCAGCACGTTTAACTAACAAAGGATTAATCATTGAAATATATATAAGAAAAAGTTTTTCAAGTCAGTAATAAAAAGGAAAACAACCTAATAGGTTCACTGCAGAGGAAAAAATATGGCAAATAAACACATGAACAGATGTTTAACCTCATCAGTAATCTGAGAAGTGCAAATTAAAACAATAATGAGATGCCATTTGCACCCACCAGATTGGCAAAAGTCCCCAAGTCTGACAGTGTACTTGTTGGCAAGGATGGATCCTTGGGAAGACCCGGGCTGCACTGCCAAGGCACTGGGGCAGCCACTTCCAGGTTCCCAGACCCTGCAGCACCCCTGCTAGCTGGGCATCCTCAGAAATGTGTGTCCAGGACGCCAGACACAGGAACGGCCCTTGAACTGTGTCAATGGGAAAAGCCTCACCCTGGCCACAGGAGAGTAGGTGAGGAAGCAGGCGTTTTCACAGGGATCGGAAAGCAACCAGCTCAGCTCCCAACCTTGGACTGCCGAGGCAGGAAGGAGGTGGGGGACTACCCTTCCTGTATACTTCATGGGCAGACTTGAAGCAAGATGCTTTGTTTTCTGACATTGTTGGGGCAACTTTACAAGAATATTGGGAACTCTCATTTACTGCTTATTAGAAAACATTTGTCTGAAAGAAAAACATGCCTACTTACCTTTCCTTTTCTTTTAATTTGAAAAAAAAATGATGTATTATCTAGTCCCTAAAAGAGGTTAATTTTACACAACTAGCTAGCGTTGTTTTTTGTTTTTGTTTTTGTTTTTGTTTTAGCATCTTAACAGATGCTCTGAAAGATAAGAAAACTCCAGCATCAAACAAACAGAATCCATGTGTTCCCAGAGTCACTGTGACTATGCAGGTCAATGTACTGATGGCTCTTTGTAACTGACTGACTTATGCTTTTCTCGCCATCCAAAGAGGGTGGGATATGATGAAAGGGCAGTGAAAATAAAATGGACCTTATGTTGCATGAAAACCTGAAGAAGGACAGGGAAGACAGCTGTGAACTTCTCTTCCACATGTACAAGCTGCTTAAGGGAAAAGTGAACTCAGAGAAGCTAGAGAAGCCGTCTGTGCCCTGGTGCTGGCTGGCACTCCCCAGTTCCCCAGGAATCGCATCCCTCCAAGCCTGTGCTGTCCTCCATTTTACTCTGCTCCTTCCTGCTGTGACCCACGTGGCCCTACTTCAAGAAAATGTTGCAAGAGCGTCCACCCAGAGATGCTTGCAAAATCACGCTGAGAGTGTGTTGCTGCTTTCCAAAGATGAGGTGCATGTTTAAACGGGTATTCTTTCTTACATTACCCCCCCCCCAAATCGCACTTCAGCTCAAAAAGTAATTTATTGAAAACAAACAATTCAGGGAAATATATTGTTCCATAAAAGAGAAAGACAAATGGTTGGCTATTAAAATATTGAAATCATCAAGTGTAGAATACGGACAAGGACTGAAGGCTTGTAAATCACACCTTCCCTCCCTCTCCTGCCCCCGCCGAGCCCCTCAACCACCCTTGGCTCCCACCGGCTGACTTCTGGGGAGACAAGATGGCTTCGCTGAAACGATGAACACATGGATGGAAAAAACCCCAAAGATGGGAAAGCTGAAAATGAAAGATTGATAAAGTAATTTTAATTTGGCTCTACATATGTTAAGGTAGTTAGGGTGACTTTGTGAAGGAGCCCAACTGTGTAAAGACAGATGTGCGGGAACTGATTAAGCGCGCATCCTCCCTCTCGTGCGCTCTGCACCCCGCACGCAGTTCTGCTTCCTTCTGGAGCTCGCTGTCATCTGGGCACCCGCGACCACCGCGGGGTTCCAAGAAACCGCATGGGGTTCCAAGAAACTGCGTGGGGTTCCATGAAACCACGTGGGGTTCAGGGGATGCTTGGATCCTCTTGGCCACTTGAATTTCTGATATGAGACAGGATTGGTTTTCGCCGCGTGGTCCTTGGCGCCAGGTGTGCAAAGGGCAGAGGAGAGGCAGGGAAGGGACCCCTGCGGGGCACCAATCGCCACTACACAGCCCTCCTGTGCCAAGCGCTGGCTTCTCCTCCTCCACCTGCCCCACTGTGAATGCGCAGAAACACTTGGGCAGGACCAGGCCGGCTGCTCATCCCTGCACCCAGGTCCTGGCATCCTGGGAGCAGGGAGGGCGTCTGAGGCCGGACAGGTCACTGCTCTGACCTTCTGACCTGTGGCTTCCTCCGCGCCTCCCGGGAGATGGGTGGAGCAGGTCTACTCTGGGGAGGCGCAGGTGCTTTCTCACCCTTCTGTCCGGTGGCATTCGCGAGGACTGTTGGGGCCCAGCAAACCAGAGGTGCAGGTTTGCACAGAAACCTCCACGGTGGCCAGCAGCAGACAGGCATGCGGCTCAGCGCCAAGGAGCGCGCTCCCGGGGCTCAGAATAGCTTCTTTCTCCTCGGGGCAGGAAGCAGAGGTGCTCTGCAGGAATCCCAGGCGTGATGGAGAGGGATGTGGGTACCCTTAGATGACCAGGTGACCGTGGGGAAGCCCGGAGCCCCGGGGGGCCGGCTTTCCTGGCTCGCGCTTTATCTAGGGTCAGACCAACGACTCCACCACCTTGATCAGTGTCACCTTCTAGTAAGTCAAGAATTCTGCTGGAGTGAGTCCCTCACTTTGTCCTTCAATCAGTTGACTTTTAAAATGTGCCAATATCAATGATGGAATTGAAAGGACAAGGAAGGAAACCTCCATGGTCATCTCAGGAGATGCCCCCGACCATTTGATAAAGTCTGACGGCCGCTTGTAGCGGAGCTCCAGAGAGGAGGAGGAGCGAGCGCTTGTCTAGGTGCCTGGGGGGCCCCCTGTACTGCAGCTCGGGAGGAGGAGGAGCATGCGCTTGTCTAGGTGCCTGGGGGGGCCCTGTGCTGCAGCTCGGGAGGTGGGAAGGGGCTGCTCACCACCCCACCCAGGCCGCAGCCACCACTACTGCACAGCCAGGAAAGAGAGGACAGCAGAACCGCAGTGGGGAGGGGAGAAGTGAAACTGCCTTTTCCTAAAGTATCATAATGATGCACTTGAAAATCCAAAGACTGAAACCAAACCCAACCCAGAAATGACAAGTAAAACCAAAGTCTTCTGAACACAGGTCAAGACCCACAATTAAGCTGAGAATTTATGTTACCAACATTCAAACAAACAAACAAAAAAAGAATTCAATAATGTAAGTATTCAGAATAAAATACCCAGAATAAACCAAACTAAAGCTGTGAAAACCAGGTACGCGGAACACCTAAAAATATCATTGAGAGAATTGGATAATATTTCATGTTCATGGATTTTAATAAACAACATTTTAAAGATGTCAGTTTTTTAAAACCAACTGGTATATAAAATAAATGCGATTCCAATCAATATTCCAATGATTTTTTGAAAATTATAAAACTGACCCTCATTTTATAGGCAAATGAAACAACGTAGAATTGCCTAGGTCCTGTTGAACATAATGAATCTCCACCAGGTTCCATAAATCAGTGGAACCCCTGGTAGCTAAGGCAGTGAAGTACTGACCAAGGCAGAAACCCAGAACAGCAGGTGGGCAGTGTCAAGGACGGCCACAGAACAGCTGGCCTACCCGCCTGGAGGGCTCCGACAGAATGTGGTAGACATGTCCTTAATAATTCTGGAGTTGGCTCTTGGATAACTGGTGTTCACATGCACATGCATGTGTTTACTTCATAAACACGTGATTTGAGATGGATGACAGAGCTACATGTAAAGCCAGGGAATTTTAAACACATAAGCTCTACCTAAGTGTAGAATCTAAAGTAAAAAGTATAAGAAATCCACCATAATATAAATGGCACTTAACCGTCCACCTGTATTTTCCTCTATTTCTTTTTTTATGCTTTACTTTAACATTTAATTCCTATGTTTAATTTAGTTTGAATTCTGCAAGTTTTACTTCTGATTTCCTCAGATATTAACCAATTTTCCCAGGGACGTGTAATGGTCATATTTTCTACTCTGTGTATTTATAATCGCTCATGTAACATTTACTGTGTTCGTCTCATGTGCTGGGGGCTATATTACATAACCAACTGCAAAAGGGGAGAGAGAGGGAGGGGGAACCCTGTCCTCACAGATGTCAATTTCAGCAAACTCCACCAAATCCTGGTAAGTTGTAGGAAATTAGATAAACTATTGAAAATATCCACAGTGGGAACAATGATGAGGAGTGACAGGGGCTTCTGATGGACTTGACAGATGTCACCAAACCACATCTTGGGGTTAAGAAAGAACACTTCCCACAAAACAGGATTTCAAAGGTGGGACCTGAAGAATTTGCACCAGTAGCTCCCAGATGTGAGACGGTGGTGGAAAGAGGGCTCCACCTGGAAGTCCCCATGCTCCCCAAGGGCAGGGAACATTAGGGCTGCACCCAAGAAGGGGTGCATTACCAGCAGAGGATTTAGGACTAATATCAAAGCTGCCTTTAATCTGTTTTTTTTTAATTATCACTATGTGTCTACAATCTTATATAATTTCCTCTAGGAAAAAAATGCTGGTAGGTGTGAATTTTGAACAATTGCTAGAGTTAACTATTAAGTTTTAATAACATATGTGTGAAGCTTCAGATGAGCACACTGTACTCTTCGTGGTTCAGTAAGCATGTTTGTTGATACAGAATTAACTTGGGGAGCCCCAGCTGCACAGCCAACCCCGACAGCTCAGTCATTTACGCATTCTCATCCCAGGAGCCGACTTGGAGTCAGCCGGTTCACCTGGAGCACAGTCTGTCCTTACAGGGGTGTGCTCAGCCCACTACGTTTAATGGGATACAGTTTGGTTCAGGCTTATAGTATTGAAATTGATTTCTATCGGTGCCATCTATCTTTGTGTTCATTCATTTTTTCCTGCTGTCTTGGGGATAACTGAAATTTTTGGTAGTCTATTCTAACTTCTGTTTTGAATTTGAAGCTGAGTGCCTTGACGTGGTTTTCTGCCTCTTCCTCCAGAGAGCACAGTGTGCAGCTGCACTTCTCACTGTCTGCCTGGACTCGTTACTTGGCTGCCTCCCGTTAGACATGAACTTTGCAGTGCGCTGTGCCCTTTCTTGATATATAATAAACCCATAACACAGAATTGCAGTTCTGCTTTGAAGAGTCACGGGCCTTAAAGAAACCAAGAAAGCAGAAGGAAGATTTGAGCACGGACCACCCTCATGCCACCTGTTCCTGACAGACCTGGTCTGGCTCTGTTGGCCTGGGGGACCTGAGAGTGGAGAGCTTGGCAGTTTTGCAGATGAGGAACTTTTCATTTCCTTCATCCTTTTGAGGGGTGTTCTGCTGCACCTAGGGTTCATCTATCTTTCCCGTTTGGGTCCACTGGGCTGCTGTCTTCTGTTCCTGTCTTTCAGGTGGAAAGTCAGCGTCCTTTACATTGTTATTATTTTCCTCTTTACATATTCAGTTTATCTTTGGTTTCAGCAGGGAGAACAGGATATGCTTAGACATAGGGGTTTTCACATTTGTATTTCTATTAGTTGCATGACCTGGCTTTTTCTGAATCGTAGACTAGTTTCTTTTATCAGTCTTCAAACATTAGACGTCATCCTTTGAAATATCCCTTCTGTTGTCCTTGTTCCCTCTGCTCCAGGGCTGCAGACACCCAGGACGTCCTTGCACAGTGCCCTCCCTGGTCATCATGTCCTGGCTGTGTTCTTCCTGTTACTCTTTTCCTGATGTTTCTGCCCATAGCTTGTATCTCTCCTTCTTCAAGTTCTTTTTCAGGTTTAGCAAAGAGGGAGTTTCCCTGTCTTTCCAGGTGTGCTGAGGCACTGTTCTGCTGTATTCCCATCATTTTAAGGTCGAGAGCTGAGCCTGGATGTCTCGGTCTTCTGTTGACCGCCTTCTCTATTGACCATGGGGACGTTTTCTTGCCTTTTCATGGGACCTTATCTTTTTGCTGTGCTCCAGACGGTTTGTGTAAAAGGTCCCTGAGACTCCACCCCACTCACTCAGTGTGGGCCGCGCCTTCTCCGGCCAGGCTGGCCCTGTGGCTCCTCCTGCTCTGCATGGGAACTGGGGGTTCTGTTGTTGCATCCCTGGTTGGATTTTAGCCAACACCAGCCTTAGACGTTTTGGAGGAAGCCTCAGGATTCACCTTCTGGGACCCCAGGTCTGAGCACTGCAGAGCCGTGAACCCTGCTCTGTGCTCCACAGCGGTGGCCATCTGTTTGCATCAGGCATGACCTCTCTGTCCCCCAGGACGTCAGGTCTCTGGGCCTGGAGGCTGCCATATTTCCGCACTACACACAAAGCAGGAAGCTCCAGCTTGTTCAGGGTTCTGAACTTTGATGCCAGCCACAGGCGGTCAAAGTCCTTTAAAACGGCACTGTTTTCCCCGTAAACCCCAATCAGGAAGTGAAAGGCCATGGGCCATACCCCTGCACCCCCTTGTTCTCTGACGGATGTTGAAGCTATGGCTCTACAGCTCATCCTGATGGCCCTGGTCCTCAGGGTCGGGAGTCTCTTGTCCCATGAAGACCCCACTGAGAGAGCAGAGGCCCCCTCTTGATGCTGGGGGACAGAGAGGTCATGCATCATAGGGATGTGACCACGAAACTTGTCATCTGAGTGTGGCACCTTTCAGAATAAAAGAAAGTGATAAAGTGAGTTGAATTCCATGATCGGAGTGGGTGTGTGTGGTTTTTTAAGATTTTTTTATTCTTTTATGTGGTGCTAAGGACAGAACCCAGGGCCTCACACATGCTAGGCTAGCGCGCTGCCACTGAGCTACAGCCCCAGCCCAAAGTGTTTATTTTTTGAATGGCAATTTGTTTTGACTTTATGGATATATTTATAATAACCTAAAACATAGTTCTACTCAAAAACTATTTCAAAACAAATTATTTTGGAAAAATATAAACTCTCCATATCTGCATACACTAAAGCAACCTGTAAAAACACCTATTTATATGAGTTTTTTCCCTTAAGTGAGCATGAGTAGTATTCATTCCATGAGGCCTATCTGACTCATACTCACGTCTTCCCACTACTCTGAAAATATAGTTTAAGGTTTTTTATTACTTTGAACTTTTAATATAATTTCTTTTGATCATCTTCAAAAGTTGAGTGTTATGATTAATATACTTAAAATTTCTGGCATTGTAATGGGCTCTTTTCCATGACTGTATTTTCTTTTTAGGATAAAAGAAGCTCTCCCAGAACCCTGAGACCCCAGGGCCATCAGGGGCAGCTCTGCATGTGGAGGAGAGTCTTGGTCTCTGCCTTCACTCAGAGTTCAGCCTCCATGCTTTCCCAGGTACTATACTTCCTTTTTATTGGGAGGGCAACTAAAAAGCATCAATATAATAAAACACAATGAACGCTCTGAAATTAAGTCTCACTATGATTTTTCAAAAATCTTGTCAAATGTAGATTATAAAAATCATAGATCTCAAATTTCATTCTATCTGCACTGTTAATATAAACAATTCCAATTGTAATATAAAATTCATCTAAATACACTTGCAAGCTCAGATATCCAAAATGCATTTAATTTCCAAATTAAATTGTACCCCATTTGAGCTCTCAGCAATCACTTGGCTCGGTTCCGTTTTGTCTTGCCTTATGGGGGATGTCTGTGTAGCCTCTTCCCAGGAGGAAGGGTAACTTGTGAACTGGGCAATAATGCAGTTCAATAACACTTCAGAAGTTGACATTTTGGGCAAAAATTTGATTAAATGGTCTGATTAAATATCTCTAAATAACTGTGCAAAATACAGCAAAAATTTAGGGGAATGGATTATGAGATGCTCAGTTCTATTACAGGATGCTTTGGCTGATACACAGGAGAGCCCTTAATGGCCCAGCGGTTGCTGAAGTGAGGTGAAGCCAGGCAGAGCTCACCACCAAGCCGGCAGAGCTCACCACCAAGCCGGCAGAGCTCACCACCAAGCCAAGGAGCTTTTCCAGCCAACACCCACTTCTTCTCGGGAAGCGCCTTCGGTTACTCTGATCGACAGAGCACAGTGTTCAACCTCTGCTTCCCCCAGTGGAGTTCCACCCCTTGTCTACACAGCCAGGAATTCTGCAGGCAGAGCAGCCCATCCCAGATTCACTAATGCTGCAGGAGCTCCACGATTTAAGATGTACACTATTTGTACCATAAGGCTGATTTGCCTTTTGTAATCACCACCACCAAGAAAATTGCAATCAATGTTAAAATTTTACTAAACACATAGAATTCATAATAACCTTACAAATTTCACTTTTGTTAGACTTAAGAAAGTTTTGAGACTGGTGTGGTGGCGCATGCCTGTAATCCCAGCAGCTGGGGAGGCTGAGGCAGGAGGATCATGAGTTTGAAGCCAGCCTCAGCAACTGTGAGGTTCTAAGCAACTCAGTGAGACCTTGTCTTTAAATAAAATATAAAACAGGGCTGGGATGTGGCTCAGTGGTTGAGTGCCCCTCAGTTAAATCCCTGGTATCCCCCCGAAAAGAAAAGTTTTGAATAAATAAATGGATAAACTATTGAGCCATTATTAAAAATAACAGCTTCTTTGCCAGTTAACCACTAATGGCACTGACAAAAATGGAATTATTTAATTTTTCAAAAGGTTGTTGTTGTTGTTGCAAAGCCAACAACTTATGCTGTGCTTTCATGTTCACACACACAGCACCCACACAGGAAATAAGAACACTAGATGTCATGCTCACGTGACATACGTGGAAGGTTACACTTGGTGGCACACACCTGTAATCCTGGCCCCCGGGGAAGCTGAGGCAGGAGAATTGCAGGTTTGAAGCCAGCCTGAGCGATTTAGTGAGACCCTTTCTCGAAACCAGAATGCAACAAGATTTAAAACCTAGAACCTATGTTAAAGCCAAGTCCTTGGAGCGACGCAGGGCAGATGACGGGCGTGTGCGTGGCAGTCTTCCCAGTTTGCGTGGATTGCAGAAAGGCTGTTAGGATCTCCCCTGAGGATTTGTCTTCAGGTGTGTGACATTAATGGCACCACTGTGGCTTCCAAGGAGATGGTAAATGATGATAGATATTTTATGCAAATTGTTTGTCATAAAAGTTTTTGAACAATGAAAAGCTGGTACCTAGTTTTTAATATGTGCTTCAAAGATGTTTGCTTCTTGCGGTATTGTTGCCAAAAGCGCAGCCTGCTGGACTAAGGGCAGCACCACCAGGAGCTGCAGGTTCACAGCTGACCTCCAGGACCCAGCCACTGGCCACCAGGCTGGTCCTGCATGCAGACCCCGCACGACAGGCCCTCATGGTTCCCACTGCCCCTGGCTCCGCGTAGGTGGCTCAGCAATGTTGGCATCTGGAAGGCCAAGCCACGCCTGGAACAGAGATCACGCCAGGAGGGACAGACATGTCCCCAGCACCATGACAAATGAGAAAGTCGTGGCCCCTGGCCACTTACCATGGAGCACCGGATGCTGGTTTTGAAGGGACTGAGTTGTGTGGAGTCTGGGACGGGTTTGGGGGAAGAAGGTAAGATTCATTTTTGTACTGGTGTTTCCTTTTGTCCTGACCACTTATTGAAGGGGGAGTTCTGCTGATTGTCTAGTCTCTAGTACCAGGAAGGCCTTGGCGGAGTCTGGCAGAACCCAGTGGGTACGGGCCAAACCCACCCAGGTTCACGCTCTGCTGCATCTTGCCTTGTTAATGCCACCGTTAGTGACTGGTTTAAAGAAATGCCCGGACAGAATCTCAGCATTAAGCAAGAGGCTGCATCTAGCCAGCTGGATGTGAAGACAGCCAGGCAGACGTTGGAGCAGGTTTCCTTCTGATCCACAGATTTGGAAAGACCCGCAGTCCCGGCAGCACCTCGAAGCACACGCAGTCACCAAGGAAGGGACTCTTGCTTGTTAACTGTACTTAAGGGAAAAACCACCCAAATGCGGTCCAGAGTTTAACAGAAGGGACTTGGGCCAGACGAGCTCCAGCTTCTCTCAGAGTTCACACGACACAGTCCTGGAGAGAGGTTCTGCTGCCGATTGTTTCTGTGGGCCATGAGGCGAGGCAGAAGGTGAGGACTCGCAGTTCTGGAGCAGCCGGGGTCATGGGAATGGAGGGCACCTGGGGACACTGCTGCAGCACTGGCACGAGCCTGGGGTCTCCCCCACCCAAGGGCCCTCGGGAGGGGACACCTTCCCTCGTCACCCTTAGGAGTGACTCTGGGCCACCGGCAGGCACAGGAGCACCAGAGTGCCACACCGTGGTCCTGAGGTGGCCTCCTCATGTCCTCTCCTGTCCCCTCCCCCGTGGGCCACGGCTGCCCCCATTGAGAACAGAGTCGGACCTTCTGTGCTCGGCGTCTTCACCTGGAGAGCGAGGAGCAGCACTGAGCTCTCCAGCGGGCTCAGCTAAGTTCACCTTGAAGGACTTGAAGGACGCCTGTCGGGGGAGACCGACCCCAAACTTGAGGGTTAGCGGGATGAGGCCTTGGAGTCAGGGTTCCCAGGGTGTCCCCTGCCCCTCCCACAGCTCCTCCTTCCCCTCCAGGCCCTGGCTCTTCCTGCCACCACCACCAGCACACAGGAAAGACACAGCCGAGAGCGGAAGGATCTCACGTGGTCTCCACTGTACAGCACTCCATGGTCCCTGCCCTGGGGCAGACCTGGCCCTCACAGCCCAGTCTGAGTCCTGCGCTGTCACACCCTCAGAGGCTGCACACACTGTGGGGATAACACCAAGCTCCTGGGACAAAGTGAAATAAATCCATGCAGAGGAACAGTGATTGGCACTGGGTCAACTCTCAGCTGTGCTCAGTTATTGTTCTATAAATTCTACATAGGATATTTCTTAACTTTTTTATTGATTTAAAAAAATGACAGCGGAATGCATTGCGATTCTTATTACACATATATACCACAATCTTTCATATCTCTGTACATAAAGTATGTTGACACCCAATTCGTGTCTTCAAACATGTACTTTGGACAATGATGTCCATCACATTCCACCATCCTTGCTAATCCCCTGCCCCCTCCCTTTCCCTCTCACCCCTCTGCCCCATCTAGAGTTTGTCTATTCCTCCCATGCTCTCCCTCCTTACCCCACTATGAGTCAGCCTCCTTACATCGGAGAAAACATTCGGCATTTGTTTTTGGGGGGGATTGGCTAACTTCACTTAGCATTATCTTCTCCAACGCCATCGATTTAACTGCAAATGCCATGATTTTATTCTCTTTTATTGCTGAGTAAAATTCCATTGTGTATATATGCCACGTTTTTTTTTATCCATTCATCCACTAAGGGGCATCTAGGTTGGCTCCACAGTTTAGATATTGTGAATTGTGCTGCTGTAAACATTGATGTGGCTGTGCCCCTGTAGTGTGCTATTTTCAAGTCCTTTGGGTATAGACCAAGGAGAGAGATAGCTGGGTCAAATGGTGGTTCCATTCCAGATTTCCAAGCAATCTCCACACTGCTTTCCATATTGGCTTCACCAATTTTCAGTCCCACCAGCAATTATACATAGGAAAAATGTAAAACAAGGAACATGTTAGCACCTTGACCCTGAAAGGAGCATCAAAAGCCACCCATGCCTGTCATATCTCACAGACAAGGAAGCCCAGGGCTGGGGTCCAGAGCTTTCCAGCTGCTGGCTGTCAGAAATGTTCCCTGGGTAAGAGGTGGGGAGGAGTGCCCTGAGGGGCTGACTCCTGGCAGTGGTATGGCAGTGGTGTGGCAGTGGGAAGGGTCTCCATTCGGGTGAAGGGTGGAGATGCATCCCGGAGACCCTGGAGCCCCCACCCCATTGCTCTGGGCTGCAGAGTGCCCTGGGCTGCTTCCCGGGTCTACAAGCACAAAGTTCTTATTTTCCCGTTTCCCGTTTGAATTTAACAGTAGGCTTGTGACTGGTAGCCTGTGCTACAGACTGTGGCCATCAGCCCCTCAGGAGTGCTGCAGGGATTCCCAGCCTGGCTCGCTTGGGTGTCAATTTTACAACTGCACATTGTGCCTGAAATCTGAGCACATGGGCGTGAGTGGGACTGTCTTGCTCCTGAGGCACCGTCAGCTGCTCCCTTCTGAAACTCCTTGTCACTGCCATTCTCAGCACAGACGCTCAAGTCCTGAGTGACTTGCAGATCATCGAGAACATTCGAAGCAGTCAGTTCTGGGGAAGTCAAAATCAATCCACTTTACTACGTGAATTGATTTAGAAAAAAATAGTATTTTCAGCCTAAAAATACATCTTCTGAATAACCAACCTACTCAATTATCTCATTGCTATAGATCACTGAATTAAAGTTTTATTTAATTAAATTTTTATCACTTATTTTATTTGCATTTTTGTTTAACTTATTTAAAGTTTTATGATGGGATTAATAAAATAATTGTTTTAGTGTTCTCTTTTATATCCAGAATCAGCCATTCACTCGTTAAAGCGATGAGTGTTTGTGGGCTGTTACGTGCCTTCCCACCCCTCCCCTGCACGCCGCTCCCTCACGCTCTTTCACTTGGAGGGGCCAACACATGCCAGGACCCCTGCAGGCTCAGGCCACAGCAGACACTCCTCTGGATCCCTGCCTTTAATGACGTGCTCAGGGCTGACGTCCCACGTTTCATTCTGACGTCACCCAGGGCCACAGCGAGGGACGGACAGATGGGGACTGGTGGACTGATGCCCGATAGCGCTCCCCACTTGGGCTCTCTACTCCAGGCCTGGTCAGCTTCAATCATTCACCCCAAGGTAGAATTACACCCCTTTTATCACTAAACTCATAAGCGCACTGTTATACCCTGAGGAAATTGTTTTAGCCTAAAAAACAAACAAACAAAATAGACACACAGGATGACCAGCAACCTTGTCCACACAAAGAGTGGCACTATTTAAAGAATGATTCTGAAGTCTCTGTTAATTTGTGAGTCTATATTTTGTTTTTGTTTCTTTTTTTTTTTACAAATCATTACAGAATCATTTGAAAATATTATTTTTCTTGGAATCCTGTTTCAGAATATCTGTACAGCATTCAGGATTTCTCTACAAACAGTTTATACACATGTCTGTGCACACACATTCACACAACATGCTTGCACACAGATATACTCACACACATTCCCACTTGCACACACATGCTCATGCACTCACACATGTGTTCATGTGTGTGCACAATATGCTCACACATATACTCACACACGTTTCTGGCAGTCTACATTTAGGAACTTACATTTTTCTTTTCCTTCTTTTTTCATTTTCCAAAGTACAAGGCCTTTCATAGTATTTCATGTTGTACCTAAAGTCAAACCGAAGCTGTGACGGGAGGCAGGCTAGGTGCCCAGTGCTGGTTGTTGGAACCTGGACTCGACACAGAGAGGAAGGGTGGGCAGGCAGGAAGGGTTGGATATTCCCCGGAGTTAATCAAGGTCACGATGCCAGAGGGGTCCTCCTCATAGATGGTTTCTGTTGCTGTGGGCATTGGTGTTTTGCTTTGGGCGTTTAACCTTTTAGCATCTCTTCCATGTGCAACTTGGTGGAAACCTGGGATCTTTCCCACGGGGTATGAAAAGGGAAGAGTGAAGGGGGAGGGGAGGCCTGCTCTCCTGGGGAACCCTGCCTCCTCCTGGCCACATTCAGGGGTGTGCTCCTTGCAGGCAGGTGGAAGTGCCCACAGCCATCCTGCCTCACCTGCCAAGACACAGTCAGGGGCCGCGTTGTGAGCACACACGGCCTTCACCCGCCTTCCCCCCACTCCACCTGTGGGAGGGTCCCACCTGCTCAAGGGAGAGTGTGTAGAATGGCCAGGGGAGGCCTCTGGCGGGCCTTCCTGATCCAGAGGTCTGACTCTTGCCAGGGGCAGAGCCCCAAACTCCTGCTCTGGACCCCCATGCCTCCTCTCTCTCAGAGGACCCCAGCCGTCACACAGTCCCCACTCAGGGTTTAGGGTGAATCTGGTCTGACAGGAACAGTGCACCTCTGAGTGCACTCCGTGAGGTGAGGTTGGAGGAGGCACTGTGCACAGGTCTGAGGGGGCTTACCCTGACCCACCGAGAGTCTCAGCCCTCGGCCCTCCAAGAAGCAGAAGAGCCCCCCTGCTCACGCACTTAGCAGCTGTGTTCCCCTCTCCAGACACATCCTTTAAAGGCAAGTCAAATCTGCAGCTGATTAGAGAACTTCTAATGGATACAAAGGCTCACTCAAGACCCAGGGCCCTGTGGTCACCATCTTCCTTATCCTGGTGGGTCCCTGGGGTCAGGCTCCCTGAGTTAATCTCCCAGGTGGATGCCAGACAGCTGTGACTCGAAGCTGAGCTCCAGGTGCAAACCTCTCTCCAGCACAACGTGGTGGGCACCACAGAGACCCAGGCAGGGTGCTGAGAATGTGCAGAGTGCATGGGCAAGAATTGCCTTCAGATGGGTCCACCTGCTCACTCTGCCAGGGTCACCTTCGGAGTCGAGGGCACTGGCTTATTATTAGACCTCACTCCCTCTGAGGTCTAATCAGCACAGTGTGTCTTGCCGGCTAAAGGATCTTCTGAAGCTGGAACAGGACATTTGGTGCCAGTATGTGGCAGTCTGCAATCCAGAATTCTTAGCACCCGTTAGAAGTTCAGTCATAGTCTCCACTGGTCCAGGTGTGCGCGCGGGCTAGTCACTTACTCTTCCCAGCCTACTGATGTCCTGACAGTAAGCACTTACATCCCTCCAGCCCCTCCTACCACAACAGAGGGATGTGCAGGCCAAAGAGAAGAATGCCCACCATTGGGAGTATTTCCAGGTCTAAAATGGTTCATTCCCAACATTGCACTTGGAAATAAATAAAATAAATAAGAATATGACCCCACGTTGGCCACTGGGCTAGAGCTCTAGGCGTGCGTGAGGTCGTGTGGGTGAATCTCGTGCTGCAGAGCTGTGCTGCTTCAAGACGTCAGGGCTAGTGAGGGCGGGGAGGCCCGGACTCCGTCCTCCGCCTGAGCTGCGTGGCTACTCATGGCTCCACGCTGTCCACCGTGCTGGCAGCTGCTCCCCTGGACTCCGCAGAAGGGTTCTCCTGGGGGGCTGCAGCTGTGGCTGTTTCTAGGACAACTGTCCGAGCCACCTTTCCTCGTCATACAGCAGGTAGCTTTTGCTGTATGACACACAGTCTGTTTCCTGAGAAAGCTCATTGCTCACCCGCTGCCTCGGGGTCTGATGGCTCACCTGACTCTGCCAGGTCCCAGAAATGCACCCAGGTCTCTCCCTTGTGTTCCTCTGTGGAAAGTCCCTTACAACACAAGCTTTCACATTATTTTCTGTAAAGAAGCGTTTTCCTTTTTATTATAAAAGTGTTGAAAAAGAAGAAAGGAAGGAGGAAGGAAGGAAAGAAGGAAGGAGGAAGGAAGGAGGAAGGAAGGAAGGAAGGAAGGAAGGAAGGAGGGAGGGAAGGAAGGAAGGAAGGAAGGAGGGAGGGAAGGAAGGAAGGAAGGAAGGAAAGAAGGAAGGAAAAAGAAAGAGAAGATACCCTGAGCCTGTTGATGTGACCAGGGGTGAGGAGCTCCCAGGGATTGGGAACGGGAGGGGTACGTTCTGCACTAGCATGTTTAACAACAGAGCGACAGACACCGGGTTGGACTAAAATCATCAGAAAAGGTGAAGGAGATGTGGAGGGCACTGCACTTTGTGCCCAGCAACCCCCCAGGCCCCAGGCCTCTAGGTGGGGGCTCACCCAGAACAGAGGTCCTGCCCTGTTGACGTTGGCACTGGATGCTCCAGACACCCACCAGAGGAGGAAGTGAGCCACAGGATGTCTTCTCTGTGCAGCCAGCTGGCTACCGTGCGAGGTGGGCAGACACGGCCCCGGGGGAGGGAACATGCTGGATGATTTACCTTTACAAACACCGGTGCAATAAAACCACCAGGCAGTACATTCATCCCTCAGAAGCAGAGGAAGTGAGAGAGAGGACTTTCATTTCTATAAAGTACATAGAATGGAATAATAAACACGCAGGAGGCGCAGATGATGCCTCACAATGTGGACATTTACAAGAGAGCAAACACTGGGAAGGAGCCGGCCTTTACAAGGAGGGATTTCCGCACTGTGGAAATGTGGACCCTGGTGCAGTGATGAGCTGGGCAGCTGGGCTCAGTCTCTTCCCCTAGAATCTCATCAAGGTGTAGAAAATCCAGTGCTGAGAAAGGGAATGTTTCCAGAACAGTTCATGTGGAGAGCTGTGCCGCCTGCAGGTCTGGACGCTCCAGGTCCAGGAGCCCTGGATCCGCAGGCCTCCGAGCTGCCAGGTGGGAATGCAGCAGGGCACCCTGCTGGAGCTCTGGGGAGCAGGGAGTGCAGGCCACCAAGGGTGTGAGGCGCAAGAGTGGCTTTCTGGCAGAGTCCAGAGGGGCATGTAGCTGCTCAGTGGGGGCCTCCGACTTCTGGAGCCCTCTGTGTTCTTGGGAGCTGTCCTTAGCAGCCAGTTAGCCCCACAGATGAGACAAGCACAGACCAGAAGCAACGAAGGACAGTTAAAATAAAACTCGTATTCTGGTGATCTTCCTCAGATGTCACTGACACACCCAGAGCAGAGTCTAGGACTTGCTCCCAAACAGCTGGGGTCAGGTTTTGGAGAGTCTCTTCCCTGGTGCAAGGGCCCAGCCTCCTGGTCCCTGTGGGGCAGCTGCAGGAGCACAGAGAGCTCATATCCAGTGACTGAAAAATAATAATGGAAAAGGAAAGAAATGAGGCAGAGATCAGCAAAGGAAAGAGAGGGACACAATAGAGAAAGTGAAAAACTCCTTCAGAAATAGGCCAAATCTGAGAGCTGCTGCTTGAAGTTCCAATGGCTCCTTTAAAGTGACAGATAAGTCTGGAAGGTTCTCTGGCTGTTCTGGCTTTTCGTCCAGGGGTATTAGAAGTCAATGGTGTGAGGCCTCCAAGTGAGGGCAGCCTGCTGGAGGCTGTGAGCAGGGCACATTCACGGCCCCCACACTCCAAGCACTTTCATTTTTTCCTCTAAATGATCAGCTGATGGATGCTACTCACATGAGCCAATAAATCGGGAATTTTTGTCCAGTAGTGGGTGTTTGCATCCTTTTAAAATAATGTAACTGTATCTTAGGGTTAGGACGTTGCTCCCCAGACCCCCTGCGAAATGCAGAAGCATTTACCCAGAAGCCAGATTCCTAAATGGAGGAGGTGTGCATCCACACAGAGGTGGCCCACAGCACCGGGTGACCTCGGGCAGACATGCTCATGTTGACACGTGCTCCCCGGGAGAGCGTCTTCAGCCAGGGACGACACGGCTGTCCTGCACGCATCGTCCAGCCCTCTCCTTGTCAGTGTTCACGTCTCAGAAGTCACTCACACTCCACCATGGGCCCTGGGGCTGTGGCAGGGGCTTCTTGACTGTTCCCCGGAGGGGAAGCCTGGCATTGTGGATTCCCATCAGCACCCGCTAGCTGGGAGACGCACCAGGTGCGGGCACCCTCCCCAGCCAACGCCAGCACCTGGCCCACAGTCACTAGACCTCCCGGTCCCTCCCACTGCCATTAGTCATGTGTCCACACTTTCCTTTTGGGTGCCTGGGTGGTATCTGGCTGAGCACTGTATGTTGGACCTAGAACGCTCTGATCCCCACCAGGCCATGAGTCTGCACATCTGGCCAGACGGCCCCTGAAATCCAGGTGCCCCCATATGCCAGGGAATGGAGACTCACAAAAGCCGGCACCCAGGTTGCCGTTAGCCACCAGAGGTAATTCCACGCGGAATACAGAGTGGGGCGATGGCAGGCAGGGTGTGCAGGCTGTGGAGTCAACTATTTTGTGACATGTTTTTATGACATAATTATATTGATCTGAAAGACACTCATCTGGAACCACAACCTTTCTTACCCCATGAAAAAGGCCCGAGCCTGTATAATCTTCTCAATCACTTGATATTCATAGTCTTACTCAAAGGTCTCTGAATATGTCATGTGTGTAATACCAATGTAAAATTTGGCACCGTAGTCACCACCAGCAATATGTTTCAATAAGGTAATTTTCTTGCTGCCTAGGAACATCAGCAGGGAGCAATCCAGAACAAAAACAGAGTATGACATCTTATTCAAGCATACATCTGGAGGACAAAACTATACTTTATTAAAGGAAAATGGGATTTCAGGATTGTTTTGACAAGCGATGCAAATGCACACCCAGTTCACATACGGTGCAGCGGGGGGATCCGCACGGCTCAGCCCTGGCAGCACAGCCTGCCAGCCTGACGGGCGCGGCAGGGCACTCGGCTCTGGGACAGACCCCGAGGAACAAAGGAGGACGCAGGAAGGCTCTGTTTGCGTTTCTCCTCTGTGCTTCTTGGGGCTCAGAGTCAGGGCACCGGAGTTCCTCAGGGAGCACACAGGTAACTTCCCTGCCCTCTTCAAAGTCAACTGGCAATTCTGCCTTCCTTTATTTTTTGGGGTCAACCTAATTCTGTGCATGTGAAGGGGGAAAGAGCACATTCTTTGACCTTCTTAAATCAATTTAAGTATTGAGATTTAAAATAAATACTGAAAATAATGTCAGATTTTAAAATACCAGCTGTGCTCAAACACTGGCGGTCCTGTAAATCACCCGCTCTGATAGCTCTCCGCATCTTTATTACCCTCGCAAAGCCTGCCAGGGACTGCAAACCCCTGTCCTTGATCCTGACGGGTGCCTTCCCAGGTTTCTACATGAAAACGGTCAAACACTCACCATTTACTTATTCTGAGCAGCATGAATTCCTGAATCATCTTACAAATGTGTCTGTGAAAACTCGGCAGAGCTGAACTGTGAGTCACCAGGCACATCCTACTGTTAGATTATTGCACATAACCAACCTCTAGCAGAACCCACTCATGTTTTCTTTTTTAGAGGGAAAGCTCAGACTACTATGTAGACAAGAGGCAAAAATCAAATGCAAAACCAAGCCAAACTAATAATCAGAAAACTAGAGAGGAAAAAGAGTGTAAAGGAAGAAAGGCTTCTTATTGCACAAAACAGACACAATTTCAACCCTGGATTTTTCAACAATGAACCTCTCTGCACAAGACAAGATTTTGTCTAGTCCTATGTTTAGAAATCATTCTGTGATTTGGTGGGATTTGTGAGAATGGAGAAGATGAATTAAAAAACAAATTATACATATTTAAGCTGAAATAAATCCTGAGACTGAATTCTTCTAGTGATGCTGCGTGTGAGTCAGGCTGGGTGGGGACCACTATGTACTCCAAGATGCCGAGGGGGGCTGTCGGCACAGTGTCAGGAAACCTTCCCCGAGCCCGGCCACGCATGCTCCACTCAGAAGACCAGGAAGTCTGCTGGCTAGTCTGTCGTGGAGCAGGGCAGGCTTCTGGATGATTTGTGCAGCACCAAAAAGAAAGCTGTTGAGACCAGGGATCATTTCAAAGGCATGCTATCAGTGCTCTTAATAAAGCAGCCCAGGCCCTTCTGTTAGGGAGAGTGTTTCTCACCAACAGGAATAAAGGGGCCGAAGGTGAGAGGAATCCCCGGCTCCAGAGCCCTGTGCCATCCCCTGAGCACAGCACAAGTTCTGATGCTCATGCCGGAGGGAGGGCGGGTCCTTGGTGGTCCTCATTGGGCATCTTTGCTGTTGTTTGGGCACATTTGAAATACCTGCTGTGGCAGAGGGAGGGTGTTATCCGCAAGATGGAGCTTTCCAGCAGGCGGGCCCAGACAGCTGGAGCAGGGCGTGGCAGGGACCAACACTTTCCATGTCTGGATGCTGACGGGAGGGGCTCAGGGAAGAGCTGTTTGTACTTGGTGGCTTTGCTCCCCAGCTCCAGTTGTTTACCTCATTTAACAAAAGACAAAAGTATTCTTGGCTTCAGTGTTTTTATTAAAAGTCCATGCACTCTGGGCATGCAAACAAGCCAGCTAAGGGAGGGTTTATGGACTAGGAGGACTGTTCAGAGGGGCTGGACCCTTATGGTCCTCCTCATCACGTGCAGAGATTCAGCACTGAGGACCCAGAGAGAAACAGAAAGTGATTCTGCTCACAGGGCTCTAATTTTTCTGCATTTAGCTCATAACAAAATGTCCATCATGTCTCAGGGTATGGAAAGTATACAGGATATATATCCCACAGAATTAACTGGAGAGATCCAGACTGACCCATATCAAATCTAACTTTTTGCATTTTTAGGTTAGTTATGTAGGATTGAAGGGATGAGCATTAACGTTCATTAAAAGAGCCCTCGGTGACTGCTGCCTTCAGTTTTCCACCTGACTTGCTGGTTGCTCAAAGGCCACACCTCTCTCCTCAGCACCTGACCTCAGGAGGCTGAACCCAGAACATTCCTGGCACTCAGAACTCAAAGGGAAATTCATAACAAGGATGCAATGTGGTTTTCAAACTTGCCCGCAGGAGAAATGAGGCAGCGAGAACAGCGGGTCTCCCAGGACCGTCGGGAAGGGTTCCCGGCCCTTCACATACCCTCCCTGCAGTCAGTGCGGACGGTGCCCCAGCCCTGTGTCCTGGGAGCTCTTCTTGCTGTCACCTTCTGAGCTTCCTTTGGCCCAGGCACAGGAGCAGCCCCTGGCAGTGAAGTCGGGCCGAGCCTGCTCTGCCGAGCACCGCACACCTCTGCGTCTCCTCATGCTCCTGACTGAGCACAGATGAATCTGGGAACACATCGATTCATGCCTTGGAGTCCCTCTAAGGCCTGTGGGTGCTCAGCACCTGGATACTGTGAATACCGTGGCCCGGTGACAGCCCAGCTGGACTCTGAGTCCAGGTGCCCCTGGGCCCCAGGTACATGGACCGAGTGACCATGGGGCTCACACTGCAGCTTCAGTGCAGCCATCACCTTCTGCCCTTGTGTTCAGAGAGATACCCAAATCAGTGGGGTGAGCTGGTGGAGAGTCCCTCTTCTGAAGGAAAATATCATTGTTCGATTGCAAATCAGAAATTTTAAAAAAATTGAAAGTAAACAATATTTTGAAAACTGCTTTTTTCTAGGTTTTGCTTGTTCTTAGCTTAAAAGTCCTACCCTTTAGAGAACGCACCAGGTCACATAACTTCATCCTAACACTTAACCTACCACCAGTTCTTAACGCAGACTCGGACTGGAAGTGCTGGGCATGGTCCACAGGGACACCTCTGCGACTTGCCAGACTTGCCAGACTTGCCATCGTCCTGTGCGCCTGCCCGGGGGTGGTCTCAGCTTGAGAGCAGGTGCCAGGTGGCCTGGGCTGGAGGAGTCCCTGCCTGGGTCTGCACACTCCCCAGTGGAAGGGGCGGTGTGCTGGCCAGGACAGCTGATTGGATGGCCTCGCCCTCCACCCATTTGAGCCAGTGACCTTTTCCTGTCTCTAGGCTTCCACTGGGATCAGGCAGGAGGGGACCGTGTTCCCGTGACACCCGGAGCGCCCCTCTTCCTCAGCCCTCTGCACGCCCAGTGTGCTGCGTCCTGCGGGCGCAGGAGGCGCTTGCTGACGGCTCCTGCTGACCGGGCTCCAGCTGCGCCTCCTTGCAGTCCTCTGAGCCTGTGCTCTGAGGGACTGACGGCCTCCTTTCCCAGCCAGGAACGGACTGTCCTAACCAGCTTCCTCCAGAGATCTCGGAACCCGCACCGCAAACGGTCAGACGGAAGGAGCCCAGAGAAGGCCCGGCTCACCTGGGCTGGCCAGGACAGCTGTGTGGCTGGGCTCCCGGTACTGGGTACTGGACCGGTTGAATGTCTAGGTTCTGAGCTGCCCTCTGAGCCAAGCCTGCTCTTCCTGGGCCTCCCACCTACGGGGCCTGGGGACACGCGCCTCACACCCCACACGCAGGCTCTCTTGGGGTCACACCCTCTGCCCTGGCTGGTGGCCTTCTCCCCTGCGGATGCAGCTCTGAGCGGCCCAGGGTCACCGGGCCCCCACTCACTCCCAGTCTGGAAGTGACCCTCTCCCTAGTGCTGCCCAGCAGGGGGGAGGGGTTCCCCTGCAGGGAAGCCCAGGCCCCGACCCCGGGAGTGCACCTGACCTGCGCCTGCATAGGTACACACCTTACACGGACCACACACGCCACAAATACCATACCTGCCACACACACAGGAACACGTAACACCACACACGTACACACATGATAATACCACAATCCCATCTCACATGCCACACACCCCTACACATGATGAACATGTGCTGTAACACCACACACAAACATGTACACACATGTGCACCTCCCACATAGCATACACACCACACCATGCACAACACACACCATACACAAATGCCAACATTCCACACATATCACAGACACACAAACACACACATGTACAACACCCATCCCAAATGAACCCCGCACCACAGATATACCATGCACCACATAAACACAAACATACACAAAAACATATGTACACACACATGATAATACAAAAGACATGCAGATATATCCATTCACACCACAGAAACACCATAGCCACACCACGCTCTCCCTTATGTACACATGAACACACACCACATGTGAACACATACCACACACACCATGCACACACACCCCGAATACCACATAGGCCCCATTCATGCCACACACCCATACACACATGAACACATGCCCTACACACCACAGGCATAAACAGACACATGTGCACACACACCACAAATATTATGCACGTGTCACACGCTGCACACATCCATAGACACACAAACACCTTCTGTACACCATAGACACCTAGATATGCACCCACACATGCACATACACCACACACCACAATCCATCCCATACCAAACATTCACCACACACACTGCATAAACACAACATACATGTAAACACACATACATGTTCAAATATAGACACATCTCTACACACTACACAAACACCATAGATACACCAAATTCCCCTATACACACACACAAACACAAGCCACAAATACTGTACACATCACACACACACTACACACACAACACACACTACACATTCATATACACATGAACACATTTATACACACCACACACATACATGAATGCAATACAGTGTGGATCATCTGTGTATCATACACACTACATTCTCACAAACTCATACACATGAACTCACACACCACACATACTAAGCACATATTCCATATGCACATACCATACATATACCATAGCTCACCAGCCATACTGTAACACATGGACACAGACACACACTACATACACATGAACAGCACACACATGTACCAACACCACTTACGGGCACGGACACGACACCATGTTCAAACTTGGGTGGACTACTCTGACCTGAAGGTTTCCAGGTCCCGAGGTCCTGTGCGCACACCACGGGGTGCTCCTGTCTGCTGCTCCCGGGGGCTACGCAGGGCCAAGCCCCAGCTGAGAGGAGCTTCTGCCCTGGGGGATCTGGATTCTGCTGCCCGTTCCTGTGCTTCCCAGGTAGTCTGAGTGGTGAAGTGGCCTCTTCTCCCAAACAGTGTCTTGGCAATAAAGGCTAAGTGAGACCTGTCTGGAGACTGACTGCTTCTGTTTGCGTCTCCCAGGTCCAGGTTGGGGTAAAGGTAAAGTCCATGTTCTATAAATCCACACTGGAAGTGTGAGCTATCTGCTTTACCATAGAATTATAAATTACAATTTATTTAAATGTTTTCGTTAATTCATTTGTCACTACATAAATGTATACAGATTTGCAATATTTTGATTGAACATTTTAAGTCGACAATGCCTAGATGGTTATATATTAAGACTCTAATATTTTTTATCACATTCTGATCTCTTAAAATGGATCCGAGGGAAAATCCCAACCAAGATACTAGTCGTTTGGCTGAATTTACATGAAGAGTAAGCATGACCTAAATCTTTCACACTGTGAGTATTGGCAACAGAGGGTGCTATCCAGGGCTGTTCTGTGGACACCGGTAAGCATCAAAGTCACCTAAAACCTATTTCTCCAGCACACTTTGAAAACTCGTTGATTCATTTCCTAAAATGAAATGCCCCTGGAACTGAGCCTCAGAGGGCCCCTCCCCAGCCCAACTCAGGGCAGGTACAAGATGAAGGCCACCTGTCTCTTCCCCTGACTTTTCCAGTTTGTGTCAGGTCAGCAATGGGTCAGAAAGTCCTTAGTGAAGGGCTGACTCTGTGTTGCGACCTCCCATGGCACGCAGGCGTGAGGTGCTCTGCCCACCAGGCTTCCTGCCCCGGGTCACGGCTGCTCCTACCTGACTGAACAGGAAGGTCAAGGAGCCATTTGGGGCCTGTCACAGAATGTCAGGCCCATGACAGGGGTTCGCACTCTCCTGCTGTGACACGTTGGCCAGGGAGAGCTTCCTGGTGCTCCCCTCCTGCTGCAGAGCACCATGTCTCTTTGCGTGAACTCACAGCCAATCAGGGGTCTTCAGACGAGAGCCCTGAGAGCTGAGTTTCGAGCGACCACCAGCCTCACCAGCTTCCCGTGCGTAGGGAACGAGAATCACACCTGGCAGGCTCGTTCTGGAAGCTGAGCCGTGAGTTAAACACTTTCATAAAATGATCCTGACCCAAACCGACTGGGCAGGATTTGGTTTCTAGATTTTATTACCTTTGCTGTCTGCCCCTGCCATGCGGGAGGATGGTTGGAGACTCCACCTTGGCTCTGGCACCTCCCTCCTGCTGTCCGTGGTGGGGAGGCCCCTGGACAGCACCTGCCTCCTGCTGTCCATGGTGCAGAATGGCTATAAAATCCTATAATACAAATTTAATGCTGTATAATACAAAACGCTGATTTATTAGCCTTTAAAATTTAGACCTACATATTTGGGTTTCCTTAAGTAGGAGCCCTGTTGGTGTCTTTATCCCACTTTAATAAATGAAACCTGAGACTTTAGCGAGGATGGTACTCCTGTCCTCAGAGATGTCGTCTGAGATCTAGCCGATGCCTCTCCACTCACAAGGGACCCGCATGTCAGGAGGGCTCTGTTCCATTGGTGGTGACATGCAAGGCTCATGTTCATTCTGCTTCTCTGAAGACAGGTTCTCTGCTTATAAACATGGTTTTGACACACAAATGGTCCTATAATCCATATAAAATCCAATCCCGTGGTGTCTATCCTCCTAGGTGTGGAACACCCACGTGTTGGTCATCTATCAGCAAAAGCTGGCTGGCTGCATGCCTTCCCCCACACACATGCAGCTGTGCAGTGGGGTGGCCACAGACCTCAGAACCTGAGGTACGGTCCACTGGGGACCGAGGCTGTGGCCAGGCCTGGGCCAGCACATGCCCACAGGCGGGCTTCCCGTCATGTCCAAGGCCTGCTATGGGCTTATCCCCCCAGGGATGAGGTGGAGGAAGTTCCCTTTTGTTTCCACTTGGCTGAGGATTGTAGGTCATACCCGATTCTGTCAGATAATATTTCTAATTCGGTAATGATGACCTCGTAGTTTTTCCTTCTTAATCGGTCAATGTGGTGAATTATGATTCATTTCAGAATGTTACACCAAACTTACATTCTTGGAATAAAACCCAGTTGGCTGCCCTAGAGTATCCACGATCAGATATTGCTGGATTCCATTTGCTAGGATTTTGTTAGGAGTTTTTACATCTGTATCAATGAGGAATATTGGTCCACTGTATTCTTTTTTTGTATTGGTTTTGTTTTAGTATCGGTGTAGAGCTGGATTCGTAGAATGAATACAAATATATCCCTTCTTCTTTGATTTTCTGGGTGGATTTGTCTAAAACTGGCATTTTCCCACTCCTTAAATATTCAACAGAATTCATCAGTGGGGTCATCTGGATCTGGAATATCTTTGTGAGGTGGCCATAAACTGTCCTTCTGTTGTGTGGATGGCTATAGGAATGTCCGAGATGCCCAGTCTCCTTTTCCCTGCAGTCTGTGGCGTCGTGAAAGCCCCCTCTGGTCACGGTGCCCACTGTCCTGGCACAGACTGTATTCTATTTGGCACACAGGGAATCGGGGGTAATGTACCTCGGTTATTTCAGTTATTGTAACTTGTGCCTTTCTATTTTCCATCAATCCACCTAGTGATTCAACTAACTTTAATTATTTTTTGGTGATCTTTGCAAAGAGACGACATTTGGTCTCCTCGATTGGCTTTACTGGTTTTTTTTTTCCATTTTATTCTTTTCATGGTGATCTTTATTATTTCCATATTTTGTTTGCTCACTTTTTCAAACTTCTTGAAGCAGACTCTGGGACTGCTGGTCTGGGACGTTTCTTATTTTGTAATACAAGTGACTGTTGTGTCTATTTCTTCCTCAGTAATCCATTAGCATCCCCCAGGTTTTTAGTGTTTTTATTTTCATATTATGTCTATTTTCTTTGGCCCATGGGTTATTTAGAAGTGCCTTATTTAACTTTCAAACATTTTGGCGGGTTTTTTTAGTCTGATAATTTAATTACATTGTGGTCAAAGAACATACTTCATATGCTTTAAATCCTCTTAAATTTATTCGGACTTGTGTTGTAGAACAGAGCGGGTCCTCCTGTTGAATGTCTGCCTGACCGAGGAGGACGTGTGTTGTGCGGCTCGGCTGGGCTGTTCCAAACCGTGCTAAGTCCTGTTGGTGGTGATGCTGGGCGTCACGGCATGGTCCTCTTCTCTGGTGCTTACTGTATACATCTCTGACTGATGACGTGCACCCTCCAACCGCACACCACTGCCGGCCCACAGCGCAGACTCACCACACGCAGGCCCGCGGCCCCCCTCAGCCTCTGCTGCTCTCCCGCGTCCCACTCCTGCGTCTGCTACAGTATGGACTGATGGCTGCGGGTTTTGTCTGGACAGGGGCAGGTCTTTCTGGGTCTCCTCTCCCCGTCTGCAGTGGGTTCTGGCTGGTTCCCAAGGGAATGGTGGTGGTGGTCCTGTGTGTGGTGGCCTTGTTTCTTAGCAGGGATGGGTGTTCCCAAAGAGGATGCTGTGTTCCCAGATCCACTCTTCTCAGGACCCTGCTGGCCCCACTCTGCTTCGTGAGCACCCAATGAAGTGTGGGGAGGAGAGCCCAAGAGCAGATGCCGATTCCCATGTGCAGGGAACCCCGGCTCCTGGGTCCCACGGCCAGCCTGAGCCTGCAGCTGCTCAGCAGGCGTGTCACTGACTCCTTTGGCTGGTGTATGGTGCCATCTGCCCCACAAGCAAGTGATGATGTCTGTGTTTCCTGAAGATACCTGTCCTTCCTCGTATTTTGAGTTGTTGATGGCCTTACATAAAACTTGTGGATTTACATGTCTTTCACCTGGGTCGATGGTGTTGGAGAGGTAAGAATAATTCTCTTTCTAGTTTTCTACATGTCAAATGGAAACCAGGAGTTATGATTAAGTTTTCTGTTTCACGTATTTTCCCCCGAATCAACACCTCTATTTATTTCCAAGGCAGTTTCAGATGCAAGAGGAAACTTCTGCCACTCCTTGTAAGAACTCATCTTCCACATGAAACAGGGCCATCTACTGCAGCAGAGAACTCCTGCTCTGCTTCCCTGTGTCATCCTGGAGACTCTATGGACTGAGCACCTGGAGGCGAGGAGGCAGGAGGCCCTTGGCTGTCTGAGCAGTGACTTGTCCTGCACCGCTGAAGGCTGTACAAGGAGACAGCATCAGGAGGCCAGGGAGCACGTCTGGGCACACACCTGTCTACTCACATGTGAAAGAGCACAGACGTGGGATTTACTGGAAAGTGCCCTAGAGGAGATCTTGTCTATTTCCATCTATGCCAAGCAGAGTCCACTGAAGACCTCGGGAGACTCTCTTTCTTGCCTGTTGGCATTTCCTGGGGAATTCTCAAAAGAATCTTCAAAGAAAGGCACTGATTTTCCCTTGCCCACCCTCTGCAGGGGAGAGCACGGAGCCAGAAGTGGCTGTGAGCAGAGAGGAAGTTGGAAGCAGCCTAGGATGAAATGCTATTTCTGTGGTCCCAGAAGTTCCCAAATCCCCACGCTCTCTCTGTGAGTGCTATATATAGACCTGATGGAGCTGGAGTCCATTAGACAGAAGCCAGAACCGACCATTCAGAACAGAGCTCTCCTGTGCTCTATCCCCACTTGATATTAAAAATGAGAGGCACCCGTGGAATTAAGAATTCCATTTACTAGGTTGAACAGACAAGGAAAAAAAATCCTTACTTTGTTCTTGTTCTCTGCTGGAGGATTTTTCTCCGTTCACTTGTGTTTTATTGGCAATTTATTAGACCCAGTGGAAGACACTGAAGCCCAGCAACAGGATCTTCTGATGTACAAACACACGCACTTAATTTGACTCAGTGTATTACATCATAAGCATCATAATCCCCTCTGACTCCAGCGTGATCGGCTAACCTCCTCTGTGCAGAGGGATAAGCCTGTCTCAGCCCTGATGACAGGCTTAGGCCAGGAGAGAAATTAGGGCATTCTCAGAGATTACATGCTGCAACAACCGGGAAGGGCCTGGGCAGGGGTGTCCACCGGTGGCTCTGCCCAGTCCGAGGCAAGTGCGGGCTCTGCGGGAGGCAGTAGAGGCCCTGAGGTCCTGGAGGCGGGGTGAGGCTGGATGGCGCCCGCAGGTCCTGAGGAGGGAGTCAGCGATGCCTCCCTGCAACCTGAGCTGGGAATAGTTGTCCAGGTGAGCGGGCTGCCTCCTCTCTGAGGGTGCACTGCGCCCGGCTGGGCTCCTGCAGGCATCACCTGGCTGAAGAAGGGAGCCGAGGCAGGGCGCGGGGATGGGCGAGAGGCAGGGCCACCCGCGCTGCAGAGCCACCAGTAGAGCGCTCTTCGCACACCTGCCACAGCCAGTCCAGCCCCGCTCCTTCAGAAACACCCCCTGGACGCTCCTCACCTTCGGGTGTGGGAGGACCCCTATCACAAGGAGGCACGTCCCTTAGATGGCCGCGGGATGACTCGCCCACACTCTTTCATACATCTGCAGCCCCTGACCCCTGCAGCAGGTACCACACCCACATTTGGCCTCTAGGAGCCCTGGTCGCTGGGATTGCCGACACCGGAAGTTGCACTCCACCCCAGGCACCAGGCCACCTGGGACAGGTGGTCCTCTTTCTCTAGGACACCTGTCCAGGGAGATCCCCGTTAAAGCCACCCTTGGTCCTTCCTTACAGGAATATCTTTGAGGTTAGATCCAATGGTCTGATCCCAACACCTCTGACCACCCTCCTAAATTCTAGAATCAGCCTCTCTCCCCTGAAGTTGGCTGCCCTCCTGACTTGGTGGAGGAATAAGCCGTGACAAAGATCAGGGAGATACTGGAACAGGCCAGGCAGGGCTGGACCGTGCAGCCCCAGAGCACCGGCTGACAGCAGACAGTGGCAGGGTGGGGTTTCTCATCCCACTCCACCAACAGCCCTGTGCTCCCAGCTGACGTGCAGTTCCCCAGGACCCAGGAGACCCCTCCTCCTCACCCGGCCACGGCCAGCACTGCTGGAGTGTGAGTGTGAGGGACCAGGAGGGAATCCAGGAGGCAGGAGGGGCAGAGGGAGCAGGGGGGCCCATGGGAGACGAGGGGCCACTGCCTAGATCAGAAGTTGACCATGAGAAGGGGTTTTATTTTGTCTGCAGCATCCTGCCCTCCAGAGTTTTCAAACATTCAAGACAGGGATTAGTGTTGTCCCAGAACCAGGTGTCTGCCCAGCTGTGCCCTGCTCTGCCCAGCTCTACCCAGGCTTAGCATCCGAGGTTCCGATAGAGGTCAGTCTTATGGTTCACAGGTGAAGCCCTCAACAGCTCAGGGACAAGCCAAGACCAGTGGTGAGGGTTGCTATGAATGAAAGTGTCCTGGCTGAACAGTGGGTTCTGCAAATTCAGGTCCTCCTGCAGCTTCTGGCAGTGTTTGGGTTGGTCTTTTCAGATGTCATTTGTCAAGATAAGATGAGGTCATATGTGAGCGGGGTGGAGGACATGCAATGACTGTCCTTGTGGAAGAGGAGAGGACACGAGGCCAGGTGGAGGCAGAGTACATGGGAGTGACAGGCCTCCCGGGTCAGGGCACACTAGCGGAAAGGCACAGACAGTCCCACAGAATCCCAGGATGGATCAGCCCTTATTTTAAACAGCTCGACTTTGGACTTTTCCAGAATTGAGAGAATGATTTTCTGTTGTTAAACGGTCGCAGCAGCCCTGAGAAGGGGCTGCAGAAAGTCCAGGAGTCCTGTGTGACTGACCGCCTGGGGGCACGCTCTCGCCTCGGGTCTCCTGGAGTCCACACCCCTCCTGCGGGGTCACTCCACATGGACACTCTAGGTGCCCCCAGGGAGTTTCTTCTCACTTTCTGAATGGACTCTGGCCCTGGTCAAGGCCAGCTCCCACTCCCGGCTTCGCACCAGCCTGGCCGGGGACCCCACGCTGAGCCAGCTCTGTCTGTTCTGCTCCCTGCGGCAGTCCAGCCTGTGCTCCCTCACCTCCGCATCCTCCATCGCGGCTCTTCCCTCCCCTCCTCTCTCCTCCATTCAGTATTTTTAAAACATCAACCATTTTTAGAATGGTTTTAGGTTCACAGCAAAATTGAGAGGATGGAACAGCCCCCCCACATGTCCCCACCCACAGGCACACACAGTCCCACCATGGACACATGCCGCGGGGTGGGGTGATGCCAGCTCCAGTGATGAGCCCCAGTGGACAAGTGTGCGCATGCTCCAGGACAGCTCTTGTCCTGCCCCAGGCACCTGGAGCAGTGACTAGAGCCCCAAGGGCTTTAGGGTGCTGTCCTGGAGCAGAGCAGACAGTGTGCGGAAGAGCCCTGCAGCCTGGAGACCCTTTTGCCAGGTGTGAGGAGGGTCTTTCCTGCCGACCTTCGTGACAACCCAGTATTGGGCGGTGAGCTAACTGGAGAAAGGAGGGTGAAGTTCAATCTCAAAACTCCCTTAAAAGTACCCAAAGCCGGAGGCTGGCCCTGATCACTTTCTGAATTTTCTTGTTGGTTCCTTTGTTTCCTATAATGGGTTCTAACACGGGAGTTTTCAAGTCCTTTTCCAAAGTAAAGGTGAGTGTTGTGCTTTGGTGGGTTGGGGAATGTCCATGTGAGGATCCGCAACCTCGAATCCCCACCCAGATTCCACAGTCTGGACAAGGACAAACGGAAGTTTAAGCAACACTTTTATGCAATTCCTAGATCATTTTTCAGGATTTAAAAGGATAGCTTAAAAATGAAGAGGTGCTGGTGCCGTCAGGAGGGACATGTGCAGGGACAGTGGTGAATTCCCGGCAGGCACACTCACACCGTGTCCTGAAGGAGCGATTCTTCATGAAACTTTCCCAACAAGCTGCAGCAGGCCCTGGATAAGCAGAGCAGAGTCTGTCTTATATCTGGAAATTTTTATTCTACCTCTTGAAGACTTTTGTGGAGGATATAAAACAACTGAGGATGTCAATGGGGAACCATCACCTCTTCATGGCAGGCAAGAAATTCCAAAAATGTTTGGTCTGTTTTGCTCCTTCTCCTGAAGAAAAGGTGATATTTCCTTTCTCAGTGCCTATAATCTTTTTAGAACCTTCCCTTTATGGAGCCCATAAACATCACAGTGCAGCAGCAAATCATCAAAGCGTGGAGAAAAGCCATCAAAACCGCCCAGCAAAGGACGCCGAGAAGTGGGTGCCCAGGACACCTGAATTAACTAATTTTATGACAGTATTTGTAGCACCTGACGTATCTGGACCGATTGTTGCCCAACAAACCATGTGATGGATGAAGTCGGTGCCGTTGAGGAAGTCTCTTAAGCACGCTGCACATTTTTCAAACATTCACTCCATCACATCTGGCTCCAAGTGTAGAACTCTGATTTTTCTAAAAAACCCCACTGCTGAAGGAAAAACTTCTCTCTTTCTGCACTGTGATATGGTTCCAGCAGCCTGGGAGAGTGGGCACCAAGCGAAAGTCAGACTGCCTAGGGTTGATCTGCCCTGGCCAGGGGGTAGTTTCCTCCTCCGTGTGTCTGTTTCTTGGGTGTGGAAGGCTCTTGCTGCAGCCCTTCACTCCATGCCTTCTCTGGAGCCGCATAAAGCACAACCAAATGCCTAGTGTCACCAGGTCGCTTCCCCACAGCCATGAGCACCCTGCCTGATTCTTACCAGTGGCCAACAGGGAATCTGGAAATTGAGCCCTGGACCACTCTGGAAAAAAAGAAAACTTTTGAAATCAATGGTGGAGAGTCATGAGCCAATCTAAGACTATAATTCACCCAAAGAACTGGCTTCTAGTCTAGGTTAGCTTTAGCTGTCAAAACATGCTTATTGTAGTCAAGGCAAATTGTAAAAGGCATTATCAAATACATATTATTCAGTTTAACTAGGGACCACACCACGAGCAAATTATTCTGTCCCTTTAAAATATTAACCATTCATCATTTTCAAGTGAGAGCATCATGTCTGTTCATTGGGTGTATCCTGTTCTGCCTGAATCTGTAATTCCTTTATAAGATTCTCGTCACTAGCAACACATCTGTGTGTTCAGACCCTGTTTCTGGAGGTCATGAGGAAATGCTCTGTGGGCAGAGGCACAGGGTTCCAGGCGGAGATGCTGAGTGGCACCTCTTGAGCGGTCGCCCAGGAAGCTTCCCAGCCTTTGGTGGGTGTTTTGTGTTGAGATAGCCCCTCTTCCCAAGTGTCACGGCCCTCTCCAGCTGATGCCTTTTACATGGTGATAACTGCTGGGTCAAACACACAGCTGTCAGACAGCACTCTGTGTTCCACCCCAGATGAGCCCACCATGATAGAAGTGCAACCGAGCCATGAATCAGCAACAGGGTTTCCATGCAGGTGTGTATTTGAAAAATGTCAGACCCTCTGAGGCCCCATGTGGTGCCCAGAGGCCTCCTGTGGATGAGGAGGACAAGGCATGATTGGGAGCACGCTGGGCTCCCGCAAGGGAGCCAGTCCCTGTCCATTCCCCCCAGGTGTACATCAGTTAAGAGCACAGGAAAGAATCATGCCACAATTCTGCCAAACAGACCAATGGCAGGCCGTGTGCAGGGATTCTTTTGTTTCTGAATTCTTATAGTATCACGTGTCTCTCTCAAAAAAAAAAAAGTAGGAATTTTCTTTGACACTAAGCCATATTTGGAGAAATTCATTGCAAAGCTGAAAATCAGCACATTGCTCCCTGTGGGACAATGTAGGATGCCTGTTGGAGATTCGGGGACGTTAAGCAGCTTGTTTGCCCAAAGGCAAGCACAGGAACTGCATCAGACACTGTGTGGTCCCAGTACATGTCTAATAGTCCTGGATGTGCGCCTATTGGAGGCATTAATGGCTTCTGAGTCCTGGAGGCCTCTTCTTTACACTACCTTTTAACAATGCAAAGGCAGAGGATGCTCCTGTTTTGACTGTGGAGCTGTGTGCAGTCTATGGGCAGTATCAGGCAGAAGCTGCCCCAGGGGAGGCACCCCAGCCCTGGTCCTCACAGGCCCTCACTGGCTATGCACTTGGGCCAGTGTCTGAGATCTTTGGGAAATGCGGGATTGGGAGCCAGGCCCCAAATTTCCCAAGTGCCTTGAAGCTTTATGATTCCTTGAGCTATAAAATGTTTCCTGGGCCACAAATATAACCAGAGAGACAGAATGGAGCCTCAGGCCTTGAAATGAATCCACACCTCCCGGTCCCT
The DNA here is from genome assembly GCF_052094955.1 of Ictidomys tridecemlineatus. Classification (NCBI taxonomy): domain Eukaryota; kingdom Metazoa; phylum Chordata; class Mammalia; order Rodentia; family Sciuridae; genus Ictidomys; species Ictidomys tridecemlineatus. Next base: position 94,619 of record NW_027522569.1, read on the forward strand.
GGGGATGTATTGGCATGCAGTTTGAGGAATATGAAGACAGCTCACGGGATGGACAGGCTGCCCAAGGCCCTGAGTGCTGGGGCATTTTCAGAGCTACTGAAGGGGAACTCAGAGGCCAGGGCAATGTTGTGGTGATGTCTACAGTCCCTGGAGAACATCTCTGCCTCTGCAGGCCTAGCTCTCTGGAAAGATGTCCCCCAGTGCCTCTTGCCACCCAGTCCTCCCCTCTTTCTAGACAAGCCAATCCATGTTGCACTCCTTGCAAGGTCTGAATTCCTGGATGTGCCACGTGAATGATATCGGCCATAACAAAGCCCTCTTGTGTGGCATTCGAGGGACCGAGGCCTGCAGGTGGCCTCATGTGGTCAGCAAGAGCTCGTAGGGGGAGGCTGGGGGCTCTGGGGCTGGCAGGGGCTGTGCCGCCCCGCGCCTCCCGCCATCTCTCCAGGGCAGAGCGCCTCTTGCTGTCCACACTCTCAAGCACAGATTGGGGTGGGAACCCAGCGCTGCCTGCCTCACTGGGATTTGTAGGTCAGAGGAGCCCACACCTTTACCAGGTCATTTCTAGCCCTCACCAAACTCAGGAGACCCAAAGTTTACAATATCTCCTGTCTCCTGAAAGAGTCTTCAAGCTTGTGATCTATTTAACAGACACCAAGTTAATTTCCTCAAAAATAGTAAATTAATAAATTCTTAATAATTTGAAAACTGAATGCAACAAAAGTAACTATTAAATGATTAGTTTAGAAAAGTGAAAATCAGTTGCATTTCTTGAAGTCCCTGTGTCTTTCGTCTCCCTGCCTCCAAGGTATAAGACTGTGCGTGTCCCTGTGCGCTCATCAAGTGGGCTTTGGATGTTGGAATGGAAGCACGTGAACTAAGGTGCTTGAGAGAAGGGCCCAGTGTCAAGAAGGTCATCACACAGCCCCCGGATCAACTGTTCATTTAGAGGGGAGATTCTGCATTCAAACCAATTAGTATACGATTAATTTTTGAATCAGTGAATTATGTCATATGAATTTAGATTTAATGGTTTTGCAAAAGGAATTTGAGCTGGGTAATGATTTGGGCATTTGCATTTCATAAATTAACTGCTTATACAGGTTTCTTACAGGTCTGAGGTAAGAATCCATCCGGCTGTGGCCGTGCCTTGCTGCCATTTTGTCCTATGTCCAGTGAGCCGATGTGTTCACTGCAGAGCAATCCAGTCCTTCCATAAAAGCTGTCAAAGTCATGGCTTTGGGCTTCCAGGGCACCTGGGGAGATGTGGTGCCTCTGGGAAGGAGGCTCTGCCTTCAGGGTGCTGTCTCCTGGTATGGGGGGCACAGGTGGCACAGTGAAGCCCCCAGGTTCAGGGCAGAGAAGGACAGTGTGGCATCTGGGGGAAGGCACATGGGTTAGAACCAGCGGGTAGCTCCAGATAGGAAGGAATTGTCTCCTCGTGGTGGAGGAGTGCTGCTTATGCTTTTGGACTTACAGGGCTAATGGAGATGCTTCTCACCTTAGGAACAGCCGTCACTATTGACAATGACTCCGGTTCCACGTGGCTGTTCCCGCCATCCTGACAGTGAGTTTCTGGGCTCACCGACAACAAAGACTACCTTCTCACGCTCTGGCAATCACGTGAGCAGCCGTCCATACTCACCGATCATGATTCACACCACAGCCTCTGAGATGCTCCTGTGTTCAAGTTTTACAATATCCAGGTCTGCCTGGTGATTTATGTCGTGCCACTAAGCCGGGCCCACTCAGAATCCATGAAATGTCAAGCCAGAAAAACAACAGCACTTTATCACCTCTTGCGCGAGTGTGCTCATTTACAATTTTATAGTGCACCCTCTTGATACAGGGAACTATTGGGATTTCTGAACTCTTTAAAGCCACCTTTATAAAGATTTTCCTGAGCCGGTAATTTTAAATGACTATGGTGCCTTGTCAAGGGCCCTTAATTAAAATCATCTCCAAATGTCAGCAAGAGGGATGGAGTGGAGAATGATTTAAAGACTGCGGACAAGTCTAGGTGAACAGTATTTTCCATCATTTTAACATTTCCCTTTTGCTAAAGTGATCGAATAGATTATTTATGAACATCAAGCAAATTTTCTGGAATTAAAAAAAATAATAATTACACCCCATCCATTTTCAGCACACTGCCCTTGTCAGGGAGAGCTGGAATGCCGTGTGGCAGGAGTGACAGGCCCTCAGTGTGCTCCGGACACAGGGCTCCTTCACCCAGGTCCTGGTCCAAAGGGCCCTAGTGCAGGCTCCCCACAGGGTCCTTGGCCTACTCGGACTTTCCAGTCCCTGCAAGTCCACACGCAAGTCAGCATGATAAGAAGCAAGGTTTGTGGCAGGTGGGGCCAAAGGGTGCTAATTTGGGTCTTCTGAGCTCAGTGAGAAGAGCAAGGCATGTGAACTGGACTCTCAGGAGGGTGTCACTCCAGAACCTGCTCTTACCTGGCTTTCCCAAGGGCCATCTTCTCCCCTGGTCTCACTCAGGCAAGGAGCTAAGAGGAGGCCTCCCCCACAGCACTTCCTGCCTTTAGGCTCCATGCTCCCTGGCCTTCCTGCGAGAGGGGCCGCTCCAGCCCACAGTGGCTGGGGCTTGGATTCATTGGCTGCAGAATCAGGAGCTCCACGCTGACCTGTGGTTCTGAGTTCAGGGGGCACTGTGTGGGTAGGAGGAGAAACAAGGTTCTCATCCCAGGATTGAATGATGCTGCACGGAATAGTTTACTACTGGATGCAGAATGAGGATCCTGCACAAAGGGGAAACATCAAAGACCAGAACTGCAAGGAAACCCTGAATCCACCTCACCACCCCACTCTCAGGACCCGTCTCTACCAGGGCAGGTAGACAGGAGGCAGATCAAGGACATTTAAGTCATATGAACTTCTGCTAGCTTTTTGACACAGAGTTCACAGAAACAGTTTTGTCCACATCCTTTATTCTTATAAAAATCTGTATGCAGCAAAGAATATTATACCTTTCCATGAGGTCTATAGATTTTAATATAGTTTAATCAATGGTTTGTATACGACACACATTTAATTTCTAGGTTAATCCAAATTTGCTTTTAGTGTACTGTAAACCAGATGTTCTTGAGGGGGGACCTTAAGCCTTTTATTTTTGTGTGTATGTATGTGTTTTGCTTGAGGTATAAAAATAATTTTTCCCTCTTTAGTGCACTTGTTTTCTATTACAATTATGTTTTCACTACAAATACTTGAAAACATTTAACGGATATGTTTGGTTATTACTTTATCTTTCAACGTACTGGTATTAATCCAGTTATTATGTTATATATGTTTTAAAAACCTATGCAGATGACAACCTTAATGACATCAAAAGTAGAGCAAATTTGGCCCTATCCTCTCCCTTTCCCAAACATGAAAGCTGACTTGGAGACACACAGCTCCTGCCAACTGCTCAGGAGAACACATGTGCTCAGCAGATGGGGCCTGCATGGTCCTTGGAGCCCGAGGTCCTGCCCTGCTAGGGGCTGGAGCAGCAGAGACCAAAGCTCTGTGGTGGGAGGACATCCAATAAGGCCACTGTGGCCACAGCTAGAGAGCTCACCCTGGGCCATTCTGGTGGTAGCAGTCACTTTAACATTTAGTGGCCAGCCAGGGAAATATGACCAAATACAACCATATTCCACCACTTCTGAGACTCCCTGATGGAAACCATGATGAATTTCCAAACAGTTCCCCAGCCAAAAATGAGCAGCAAACATGTCAGTTGATCCTCTGTGCTGCCAGAGACCCCTCCCCTCCACTGGGCAGCTACTCAAGAGACATCTCAGTCAAGCAATTTGGGGGACACTTCAAAGATTTTATTTGGGCCTTTGTCCTCCTGAAAGGCTTGAGCTACTGGCCAATGTCCACCTGAGCAGGGCTGAGGGAGCTCAGGACAAGGGGCTTCCTGCTGTCGGTCAGGTGGTGCAGAGAGAAGAGGCCTAGGTCAAGGCTTTGCCAGTGCCCTCCACAACTGCTTCTGGTAGGCCCCTGGGTGTTCCCATCTGTGTTGCATCCTCTTTACTCCTGCTCTGATCAATGTTTTATAAACAAAATCCAGAGGCCTTCTAAGAAGGAAGAGGGAAGTGGATCAGACCAGCACCTGCCACAAAC